>NC_043018.1:29471606-29491606 GCF_006345805.1 Octopus sinensis
GATATTATAGCGTTGATAGCCTGAGTGGAGCTAGGAGGAAGATGAGCAAATGGGCTGTCTGGAGAAGGCTTCCTGCCCCATGTGCTGACAGCGCTGGAGGGTTTAAGAGCTAAGAGAGTATATTCTTCAATGCTTCTGAACAGAGTTGTACAACGCTTCTGAACCACTTCGATTACTGCACGGGAGACAGGACACCATCGCGATCGAGTGGACTCCGGGAGGAGGAAAGTGATCGGATGGTAAACCAGGGAAGACGTGACACAGCTCTTTCTGAGGGATATTATAGCGTTGATAGTTGGCCTGATTGGAGCTAGGAGGAAGATGAGCAAATGGGCTGTCTGGAGAAGGCTTCCTGCCCCATGTGCTGACAGCGCTGGAGGGTTTAAGAGCTAAGAGAGTATATTCTTCAATGCTTCTGAACAGAGTTGTACAACGTTTTTGAACCACTTCATAATTCTCGACCATATTATACAGCATATCTCGACAAGGATGTACAACGTTTCTCAATCAAATTATAGATTTCTCGACAAGATTATGCAACAATTTTTGACCAGGTTATACAACCCTTCTTGGCCAGGTTATACAAAGTGATACTCTAAGTTTCTCAACCCAACATAGTTGTACTCGCATTTCGTTTTACAGCCGTAGGTGCTTTGAGTCATCTTACTTCTCAAATCGCGTGTTTAGCGGCAGGCATTTTTTTCCTGCGTGGTTACATACGCTTTCCAGACGACCACAAACTGTGTGTATACTTAGCTGTTTCATGAGGATTGCAGTCCTTGTTCAAGGGAAGATCAAAATTTAGAGCGTGTAAACTGTTTCCACCTGCAATATCAGGCGCTCAAGAATTCTAACAGTCGGAAAATGGAGCCGGTATACCATTCTAAAGAGGATCTATTATGGTACATTCTAAAGGGATCTATGGTACATTCCAAAGAGCGTCTATTATGGTACAATTTAAAGAGGATTTATGTTATATTCTTAAGAGGACCAGTGTGAAAGAACCACAATGATCTCGGAAGGATAGTGAACATCATATAAGTGTAACGGACCATATCACCCAGGAGGATTTTAAATTTATAATTTAACCATTTTATCTCTCACTTGATTCAGTAACTTGTCTGCGCCATGCTGGGGCACCACTGAGAAGGGTTTAGCCGAGCTAATCAGCAGCCCCATTTTTTCAGTCTAGTACGTAAATTATCTTTTGCCGACCCACAAAATTACGTGGACGTGCACAAACCAACACTGGTTGCCAAGCGATGGTGAGGGATAAACAAACAAAAACACCAAACACAACGAAGTACATATAAATATACATGCACATCTATATACATATATACACACTCGTATACACATACGCACATACACATTTGTAAATACAGAGGCGCGTGGCGTCGTAGTTAGGGACGTTGCTCTCATAGTCGTAAGACTGAGGTTTCGATTCCAGGACTGAGTGATTCATTTTTGCTGTTGAACAAAACCAATTCGTTTTATCTTGCTTCAGTTCACTCAGCAGACAGAAATGAATATTCCGGCGACAGACCGCCAATGGGGAGTATATATACCACAAATTCGGCAAACCGGTCTTGTGAGCCTTTGGTTCAAGGGAGACATTCGATATATATATGGATATACATACAGGCGCATACAAATATATACAAATATATACATATGGGTGTGTATGTGTGTGTGTGTATGTGTGTACATGTGTATGTTGGTATGTACGTAAGCATGTATATATCTTTTATGTCAGGTCACTTTCGAGTGCTACCGGTAACATGTAATCCAGTACAACCTGTTGCATGGTCGGGTCGTCGGCGACTAAACCGGCGACCCCACCAAGCTTGCTTGGTGAGGAGTGTGTTTACTGGACACCCTGCGGGATGAAAAACAAAGCCCGTCAAAGGGCGGAGGAACTCTTGAGAGTTAACGGCCATCTAATAAATGTCTTAAGGTTGTATCATGCGCGGGGACATAGAAATAATCGGACTGAATACCCGATCGCGCGGTTAAACCATTGGGAGTGAAGGACTCCTAGCCTTTGTTAGGAAATCCTTCTAGGAGAAGGTAACTCAGGTAACTGGGATAAGTCCGACATAAAACCAGCGGCTCAGTGGTTACCGATGATGTTGACCTGTTCTTCTTTTCGGATTATGGCTGCTGTTGCTTAGTGAGTGGGATTGACTCAGTGCACAGCTTTTCCTCACTTTAAAAAAGTATTCTTGCATAGGCATTGCACAATAACAACATTGATTAAGCTTCGTGCAATGGCCATACTCGATAACGAGGGGGCAGCCACCATATATCTTTTATATAGCTGAATCATTTGACCGCGACCATGATGAATCATCACCTTCAGTATCACATACCAATATCGTTGTCCATCGGGCTTTTCCTTTCTTAAACCATTGTACTTACCCTACTTTGTTTTAGAAGTATATCTTAGCAATGCGTCGGCCTTTTTGGCAAATCAAAGAAACACTTTTCATCTGTTTAATAAAATGTGATTTATTAATATTATTATTATTATCATCATTATTATTTTCATTAATATTATTATTATTATTTTCTAATAATTTCTTTGCACTACTCTTGATATTTATATTCAATTTATTGCTACTGAAATTTGCAACAATATTTTACTAAAACGTATTTAAAATATGGGCAATATTAATGATGATGATGATGATAATACAAAGAACAAAATTGAAACAACAACAACAGCAACAACAATACAGAAGGCACATCAAAAAGTACTTTTATGTGTAATAATGCGATGAACCAATATATTATAATGTTTGTCTTTATTTCGGCTGAAGTTTTCTTTTAAGGTGAATCATCACCGCCTCGCCCATCCCCACCTGATGCACATCTATTGAAGAATTTGCTGAATTTGTTGATCAATAGATTTGAAGAGAGAAAGAGAGAGGAAAGGAGAGAGCAAAAGGCAGACAGACGGACAAAGAGTTGTAGAGGTTTAATGAGAAGCAGCAAATAGTCGTAGAAATGGAGAAAGGCATTGTAATGGATATGGATATATATATATATATATATCTACGTGTGTATATGTAAATATGTATATGTATATGTGTATATATATATATATATATATATGTATGCATATATATGCATATATATACATATATATATATATATATATATACATATAAACACGTATATATATATATACGTGTTTATATGTAAATATATACATATATGTATGCATATATATGCATATATATGTATACATATATATGCATATATATATATATATGTGTGTGTGTGAGTATGTGTATGTATGTAGGAATATGTGTCGGTGTGTGTGCATGTGTGAATAAATATATGTATGTATATATATGCATGTATATGTATATACATACAGATATATATATATATATATACATGCATTTGCGTATATACATATATATATATATATATATATATATATATATATATACATATATATATATACAAAGGAAGAGAAATACGGTGAGAGGGAGATGTGCGTAGGTTTAATGAGCATTAGAGGCGCGAAATAAATGTATCAATGTTGAAAGGTTTTATAAGCAAATGATTTGGTATGTAAATGTATGCACATGTATTTATGAATATATATAAGGCGTATACCTCTGTACCTATATGTAAAAACACACACACAACAATGTTTATATATATATATATATATTCTTGCGTATTTAGAAAGAGAGAGTGTAAGTGAGAAAGACAACACAGAGCGTCATTAAAACTGTTTGAATAGCTTTATTGTGACAACAAAATATGTTTGTTGAAAGGCCACCAAACCAAACACGCACATACTTACCTACACATATGTAAATACCTCTGAGCATGTATATATATATATATATATATATATACTCTATATGCAATAAAACACGCGTACTCATATAAGTGACTTTATTTATGTACAATCACATACAAACATGTTTCGTGTAGTATAAATCATATTTTGTTTGCGAAATCGATTTCCATATCAATTTATCTACCTGTACTATCTGTATTATATGCAGAGCTATCACAATACGTATAGATATAATATTGGCTCAATATATGCATATACAGTCGATATATTGTTTCTAGCGCAATATTTCCTACAATGGAATATGAGGACAACAATAGCAACATTTTTTAAAATTATTATTATTATTATTATTTTTTTTTTTCTTATACACATTTCATAGTATACAATATGGTAAGGTTAATTGAAGGTATTGTGTCTACCGGGGTTTTATACTGTTTGTCAAATCATATGAAGGACCTCAGACAGACAGTACTTTTACGCAATATTCGTGCAGTTCCAAGTAATGCCGTCTTTTGCAATACACCTAGATTGTAGGGTATTTCTAAAGTTAAGGGTATTTTTCAGACTGAGTGGTATTGAACCCAGGTTCTCCGATGGTAATTACGATAACGTTTATATTTAACTCTCTCAATTCTCAGGTTTCCATATTTATCAACCTTTTGTCTGTCTTTCATCATATGTTGATCTCCTGGCACTGACACATCAATTATTCGACACTCTTGTTTGTCTCTTCCGAAGGTAAGCATATCCGGCTTTCGGCGCTCTAATACCTTGTCTGTATGGAAGTCAAAATCCCAGAGGATTTTTGCCCACCTCTTTTCGTCCATTACCTTTTCCGGTGTATGTTGATACCAAGCACCCGTAACCGCATATCCATACTTACAGGAGTAGCCAGTGAAGGTTTTGTACTACCCTATCGTGTCTACACTTGTACTCTTTCTGCGCAAGACTTTCCCAAGCAGTAAAATCTGAATCACGCTTTCGACCCTCTTCCCGCATATTCTGCAGAGGTCTTTGCACCTGTGTGGTAAATATTTTTTCACTGAGTTAGTATTCAATGCCTGGTCCTGGGCAGCAATATTTGCTGTAGCTCATCGTTTATACCAAGACAAAACAATGCACATCATAACACTTCCAATCAGTTAAGATCAGAAGTCATGAAAGCCATTGCTTGGTACTGCATCAAGGCTACGTTCTGAGTTCAAATTCCGCCGACGTCGACTGTCTTTCATCATTTTGGTATCGATAAAATAAATAGCAGTTGAGTACTGGGGTCGATGCAGTCGACTTACCCCATCCCCCAAATTGCTATCCTTATGCGAAAGTTTGAAATTATGATTATTATTATTATTATTTATTATTATTATTGAGTGAGAGAGCAGTGCATGCCATCAAAGTGACACTGGGGTAAAATATACGAAGCCCAGTATACCCATCATGACTACCCGTCTGATAAGGGTACACTAGGCACATGCATCACAACCATATGTGCGCGACATGGTGATCTCATATCAAAATAAACAGCACATGACCTTGCAGGTGGGGCCCAGTTAGAATTTTCTTCATGTCGAGTAACCCATCCCAATCGAAAGGTCCCTGAATAAGGCTTGTTTAAGGATGTTGAACGAAACACCCATGTTTCCAGAGGTGAATTATTCAAACCCCAAAGAATCCCTCTCAACACATGACTATGATGCTCCCCCACTACTTCTGCTCGTGATCAGAGATGCACATATCGTCAGCCACTAAGGGACATGCTCAAATGGTTAAAGTCAAACAACTGACAAGCAAATCTGTGGTATTGAGCAGAATATTTGCTGTAGCCCATCTTTTATACCAAGACAAAACAATGTACATGATAACACTTCCAATCAGTTAAGATCAGAAGCCATGAGAGCCACTGCCTGGTACTGCATCAGGGCATTTATTATTATTATTATTATTATTATTATTATTATCATTATTATTATTATTATTATAATTATTATTATTATTATTATTATTATTATTATTATTATTATTATTATTCAGTAGTTTAATTTTTATCTCGTGCTTTCACTGTACTACCGAGCGCAGCACTCTGTGCTTTGAGTACGTGCTGTGGTTTGATTTGGTGTAATTTTCACTGTATTGAAAGTGCTTTACGTAGGATGTGCGCGGTGCCTAAATAGTGCTATTTTCTGTATGTTATATATACTTTCTGTATGTTATATATACTTGTAAGTCCGGAATGTTTTCTTTTATCACACCAAATGCACCCACTATAATTGGAACTTTCTTTTTTAGGGTCCACATTCGAGTTACCTCTATTTCCAGATCTTTGTATTTTGAAGGTTACTCTGTTTCTTTTAGAAGAACGTTGGTATTGATATATCGATTAGAAAGCACTTTTTCTTGGTGATCTCTGACAACTATATCCGGCTTATTAGCCTCCATTTCTCTGCGTGTATTGGCATATCTCAGAGAATAGTTGCTTCCTCATTTACTGTGACCTTTTCTTGGGTGTGTCTTTACCATCTTTTTTTCTGTTGTCATTCCTAGTGTTGGCATAGCTTACACTGTTATAGATTCCAACTCTGCCTTGTTGGAATATATTCCTTCTTAGATAGGGCTGGGAAGTCAGAAAAAATATTATTTATTGTTTATTGTCCCTCACTACATATTCTGCAATTACTTGTATTTCTTTTCATTACATGATTTTAGTGATTTCTGGTGGGAAGGCTTTGATCTTGTGCTGTCGTTAGAAATCCTTCAGGCTCTACTTTGAGTCCTGAGCTTCTCAGCCATTGTTGGGATTTTGCTTTATTTCTTTTCTGTTTAGTTTTATCCAATATTTGATATGAAGGGGCTTTTCTGCTATTATTTTATCAATCTGTTGCTGTTCCAGTTTTTGGTTTGAATTTCATTTGTTTTACAGATTTTCTTCTTTTTTTTTCTTTTCCGTCATAGTCGTTAGGTTCTATGATTTCCTTTTTTGCATTTGTCAGCTTCCTTAAAGACTAAAAACAGTTTGTTTTGTTCGTGTTTTGTGACTATCCGTATTAGTTTTCTTTGCTTCTGAAGTAAGTATAACTCTAATCCTATGGTGATTATTTTGTAATAGTTTTCTAGCTGTATCAAACCTATACCACTATCAATACGTTAAATGTAAATCATTCTATGTCAGATTTTGGGTTGTGCTTCCTGAATTGTCATTATATTTTTTGCCTTCCTATCTATTTTGATTAGTTCATTTAGATTCAAGTTAAGAATATTGTAGCTGTAACTTATAACTGGGATTGTTAGTGTTGATACCTATTATCTTGTTTTTAGCATTGAGCTTTGTTTTCAGTATTAATCTAACTCGTCTACAGTATACCTTTCTTATCTTCTTTCATTTTGGAGTTTTGTATCTAGTTCATTGATTCCTAAGTATTTGTATGTCTGATTTTGGTCTATTTTTTCTTATCTAGTGTGGTGTTGTTACTCTTAACTAGTTTTCCTCTTTGACACATTTTCTAAGCCAAATTTCATGCTTATTTCTTTAGTAAATGTACTGCCTGTAGTAATGTTTCCAGCAGTTTTTTTATCATTTATCATTTGCAGCATACAGTTTTAAATCAAACATATACAAGACACAGTTGATTATTATTATTATTATTATTATTTATTATTATTATTATTATTATTATTATTATCATTATTATTATTATTATTATAATTATTATTATTATTATTATTATTATTATTATTATTATTATTATTATTCAGTAGTTTAATTTTTATCTCGTGCTTTCACTGTACTACCGAGCGCAGCACTCTGTGCTTTGAGTACGTGCTGTGGTTTGATTTGGTGTAATTTTCACTGTATTGAAAGTGCTTTACGTAGGATGTGCGCGGTGCCTAAATAGTGCTATTTTCTGTATGTTATATATACTTTCTGTATGTTATATATACTTGTAAGTCCGGAATGTTTTCTTTTATCACACCAAATGCACCCACTATAATTGGAACTTTCTTTTTTAGGGTCCACATTCGAGTTACCTCTATTTCCAGATCTTTGTATTTTGAAGGTTACTCTGTTTCTTTTAGAAGAACGTTGGTATTGATATATCGATTAGAAAGCACTTTTTCTTGGTGATCTCTGACAACTATATCCGGCTTATTAGCCTCCATTTCTCTGCGTGTATTGGCATATCTCAGAGAATAGTTGCTTCCTCATTTACTGTGACCTTTTCTTGGGTGTGTCTTTACCATCTTTTTTTCTGTTGTCATTCCATAGTGTTGGCATAGCTTACACTGTTTATAGATTCCAACTCTGCCTTGTTGGAATATATTCCTTCTTAGATAGGGCTGGGAAGTCAGAAAAAATATTATTTATTGTTTATTGTCCCTCACTACATATTCTGCAATTACTTGTATTTCTTTTCATTACATGATTTTAGTGATTTCTGGTGGGAAGGCTTTGATCTTGTGCTGTCGTTAGAAATCCTTCAGGCTCTACTTTGAGTCCTGAGCTTCTCAGCCATTGTTGGGATTTTGCTTTATTTCTTTTCTGTTTAGTTTTATCCAATATTTGATATGAAGGGGCTTTTCTGCTATTATTTTATCAATCTGTTGCTGTTCCAGTTTTTGGTTTGAATTTCATTTGTTTTACAGATTTTCTTCTTTTTTTTTCTTTTCCGTCATAGTCGTTAGGTTCTATGATTTCCTTTTTTGCATTTGTCAGCTTCCTTAAAGACTAAAAACAGTTTGTTTTGTTCGTGTTTTGTGACTATCCGTATTAGTTTTCTTTGCTTCTGAAGTAAGTATAACTCTAATCCTATGGTGATTATTTTGTAATAGTTTTCTAGCTGTATCAAACCTATACCACTATCAATACGTTAAATGTAAATCATTCTATGTCAGATTTTGGGTTGTGCTTCCTGAATTGTCATTATATTTTTTGCCTTCCTATCTATTTTGATTAGTTCATTTAGATTCAAGTTAAGAATATTGTAGCTGTAACTTATAACTGGGATTGTTAGTGTTGATACCTATTATCTTGTTTTTAGCATTGAGCTTTGTTTTCAGTATTAATCTAACTCGTCTACAGTATACCTTTCTTATCTTCTTTCATTTTGGAGTTTTGTATCTAGTTCATTGATTCCTAAGTATTTGTATGTCTGATTTTGGTCTATTTTTTCTTATCTAGTGTGGTGTTGTTACTCTTAACTAGTTTTCCTCTTTGACACATTTTCTAAGCCAAATTTCATGCTTATTTCTTTAGTAAATGTACTGCCTGTAGTAATGTTTCCAGCAGTTTTTTTATCATTTATCATTTGCAGCATACAGTTTTAAATCAAACATATACAAGACACAGTTGATTATTATTATTATTATTATTATTATTATTATTATTATTGAGTGAGCGAGCAGAGCATGCCATCGAAGTGACACTGGGGTAAAATATACGAAGCCCAGTATACCCATCATGACTACCCGTCTGATAAGGGTACACCAGGCACATGCATCACAACCATATGTGCGCGACATGGTGATCTCATATCAAGATAAACAGCACATGACCTTGCAGGTGGAGCCCAGTTAGAATTTTCTTCAGATCGAGTAACCCATCCCGCTCAAAAGGTCCCTGAATAAGGCTTGTTTAAGGATGTTGAACGAAACACCCATGTTTCCAGAGGTGAATTATTCAAACCCCAAAGAATCCCTCTCAACACATAACTATGATGCTCCCCCACTACTTCTGCTCGTGATCAGAGATGCACATATCGTCAGCCACTAAGGGACATGCTCAACTGGTTAAGGTCAAACAACTGACAAGCAAATCTGTGGTATTGAGCAGAATATTTGATGTAGCCCATCTTTTATACCAAGACAAAACAATGTACATGATAACACTTCCAATCAGTTAAGATCAGAAGCCATGAGAGCCACTGCCTGGTACTGCATCAATTATTATTATTATTATTATTATTATTATTATTCAGTAGTTTTATTTTTATAGCGTGCTTTCACTTTTTATAGCGTGTTTTCACTTCACTACCGAGCTCTGTGTGCCTTGGGTATGTGCTGTGATTTGTTGTGATGCTCTGATGGTTATTGTATGGAAAGTGCTCTGCGTAGGATGTGTGCAGTGCCTAGTAGTGCAATTTTCTGTATGATATATGTTATTATCATTATTATTATTATCATTATTATTATCATTATTATTATTATTATTATTATTATTATTATTATTATTAGTATTATTAGTATTATTATTATCATTATCATCATTATTATTATTATTATTATTATCATCATCATTATTATTATTATTATTAGTAGTAGTAGTAGTAGTAGTATTAGTATTATTATTATCATCATCATTATTATTATTATTATTATTATTATTATTATTATTATCATTATTATTATTATTATTATTATTATCATTATTATTATTATTATTGTTATTATTATTATTATTATTATTAATATTAATATAATTATTATTATTATCATTATTATTATTATCATTATTATTATTATTATATGAGAACTCACAGCTTATTATGCTGAGTATGATGGAAAGTGTCAGCTGTCCACAGCCAGCAGACTAAGGTGACACTTGTTTACTGGTCATGCTTCATGAAACCTGCGAATAATTCTTGCAGTTCGAAACAATGCTGATTTACTTTTGTCGGTGTGCTATCTTCACCCTTGCGCCGATTATTTTCAACCATGTTGGTAGTTGTGTGCTGATACTTCCAAGTGCACAAATAACTATTGGTATCCCGTCTACTCTCTTCATTGTCCACAACCTTCATATTTCCCACTTTAAATCGTCGTAGTTGTTTATTTTTTCTTCTTTCATATTGATCCTGCTATCACCGGAGCATGCTATGTCGATTATCATACATGTTCTTTCCTTTTTTTTACCACAACAATGTCAGCTTACCTATTTCTGGTCAGGTGATTACACTGGATTTTGCAGTTCTCATTTTCGGTGACTCCTTCTGAGGCTTGTTCATACCACGTCTTTGCTTTTTTGTGGGCCGCGATTTCCGCAGAGATCCCAATGGATTCTTCTTGCCACGTTGTCATAGCGTTGTTTGTACTCGCGCTTGCCAATTTCGGGCATTCGATAACGATGTGCCATACCTTTTCACCCCTCTCCCCACACCTTCTGCATTACTGTAATCCTATGGTGATTATTTTGAAATAGTTTTCTAGCCGTATCAGGCCTCTCTACCACCTTTAATATACTGTATATATAACCTTTTGATGACATATTTTGTGTGGTGCATCCTGAATCCTGTCATTATTTTCCTTGCTCTCCTATCTATTTTGATTAGTAGTTTGCTATTGGTAGTGTTGTCAATAGTGCACTTCATATAATTAGTCCTTAAAGCTTGTTCCTTAGCTGCGCATATGAGTGCTTCTGTCCATTTCAGGTCACTCCTTCTCATCCATAGCTACTGGTCCTCAGAATGAAATGACAAGATATATAACATATATATATATATATATATTATATATATATATATATATATATATATACATATATACAGATATATATACATATATACACACATATATATGTGTGTGTATGTATATATGTATGTATATATATGTGTATATATATATATACACATATATATATATAAAGTATACACAGTATACAATATAACAAAGAAAAGAATTATACATAGTATACAACAGCAAAGCGAAGGAAAGGACAAAAATGCTGGGGTGGTACGTGTGGGCTCCTAAGGATAATCGAGATCTCTCTGAATACCAAAGGCAAATGCTTTCAAATTCCTGTTATCTGACTCATTGTTCAGTACTTAGAACGGTACCATTCACTGTTACCATTTTTGTGACTTTCATCCACCTTTCAGTAAACTCACTCGCGGACGGCATTTCCCTCTCCATTCGTACTTCGTTTTTCAAGTGAAATTTGAAAATGTCGATGATGGTTATACCAAAGATGAACGCCTGTGTACTCATGCTTTTGAATCTCGTCCACCGGACAATCTTTTTCTTCGCGACCGAACGACGCCATCTTCCTGTCCAAGTGCTCAGCCGCAAACCCACCGACTTGTCGGCGTAGATTTTTGGACCCTGCAACCGACTTATATAGTTTTAGAATTTTGCTGTCTCCAACTAGGAAGCATTTGACGTGAATTCGTCTGTGTAGGCCGACACTGCCTTCTATGTGCCAGTTCGAAAGTTAGGCCCCTCGAGTGTTCCGTCGTATGCAGCAGTCGATCCAGAGTGAGTAGGTATAGAAGAGGCGAGAGAAGGCAACTCTGCTGACCGAGAATGCGATGTGAAACGGTTCCGATAGGTGGCCGTTAACTTTAAGCACCGATGGCTGACGCTATCCAATGCTTTGGATTGATCCAAATTGATCAGAGCCCCACTGAAACAAGCTTTAGTCCCATCTCTCTATGATGTATCGTATAATGTGGCGTTTCTCGTGTATAGACCTATTCGGAATTGTACAAATTTGCGCTTCACCAACCAGACTACTGACGTGAAGTGCCAACCTTTTCACTAACAGTGGCTAAAACCTTACACTATGTTTAGGAAAGTTATGGGCCGAAAATTTCCTATCACGTCCCCTCTGTCCTTTCACAGCAGCGTCACTACACCCCTATTAAGAGCATGAGAAATTCTCCTGTTGTGCTACCAGTGGCAGAAGATATTTGTCAAGCGGCCGCCAAACAAATCTATAGAATTCATAGGTCAGACTATCGAAACCAGGCAATTTTCGACTTGCGCAATCACTCATCGCTCTCTGTATCTTAATTGTCGTTAAAGGCTTTTTCACAACTTCACGTCTGCTACTAAGAGCCGCAGCAGACCGCCCTGCTACGAAATGAGGTCGCCTACCATCGTCACCCTTTCAGAAAAGCCGTGCAAAATTCTGCTAGAAAGCCGCATGCATCTGTTCGGAACTGAGGAGCATGTGCCTGCCCCGATCCATTCAAAACCTGTTTCGTGGATTTGCTGTCACATCGCCTCTCTACCATTCGTGCTTTTGTTATTTCGTGTTTGAACGCACATACCCTAGCTCTGACAAAGCAGCCTTCGGGTTTCGCCTAAAAAAGAAAAAAAATGGCCAAAGGCCATTTTCGCTGCTAGCACGTCCGTCACAATGATTTTTCTAATCGCCTCTTTTAGTTTGCTAATAATAACTGTTGAAATATAGCCAGTTTCAGCAATGTCGTCGAAATCACTAATAGTTACCCTCACGATTAATTATCATAATTAGTAAGCAGTCATCTGTCATCGACGTCATCATCATTATTATTAATGATCATCGTCATCACCATTATTATCGTCATTAATATTTTCAGTACAACCATTGTCTCATCATGACTAAATTGAATCAACTTCAGCACCAAAAGCTGAAGTGGTAACAACAGCTCTTCCGCTATCAATAACAACATCAACCACGACAACAGCATGAACAACAATAACAGGAAATAATAACAGAAAAAATTTAAATTTTTCAAAGTGTTCAAAAACAGTTTTTAAACTATAATTATAAAGAACAAGTGCACGACCCGTTGTTTTATGCGAGAACAAAGTATATATTCGTTTTTATCTGCATTTGTTCCTATATACATTGTTCAAGACAAATCACAGACAGGAAATTTTGGCAATCAAACAATATCTGAGTTTACATTTTTTTTTTTGTGAATTTGACATTTTCAGAATGGGGATGGCTATGAGGTTCTTTTGTACCCGTTCTTCATTCATAGCAAAATCTTATAAAATTTATTTTTAAATATCTGTGGGAAAATAATAATTCAAGTATGGTCAGTGACTGTGAGTTGACAAGGTTACATGTGTATTGGGTGAGAGATCGAGCTAATAGCGATAGAGCGATAGATACATAGAGCAATAAATAGATAGAGCATTAAATAGATAGAGTGATAGATAGATCGATAGATAGATAGAGTGATAGATAGATAGATCGATCGATAGATAGACGGAAAGAGGTGATGTATCGATGGATAGATGGATACACAGGCAGATAGTTTGATAAATAAATGGTTATATAGATACCTTGATAGATAGATACATAGCACTTCTTATGGTAAAAATTGCAACATATTACAATTTATCAGAGAAAAAAAATATTTATTCGAAAGTTCTATTATGAGAAATATAAAGAACTAAGATTCATCAATTTTTCCCCTCTCGTTACAAATTTACATGACGTAGATTGCAGAAAAGAAAAGCGAGGTGAGAGGTCACAGTAAAAAAAGTAAAGCAGTGACAGAACGCTGCACCTGCGCCGATGATTTTTCATTGTCTTATTACACGTTCTTTGGAAGCTGAAGTGGGCAGTGCCAGCGAGTCGTCTAAGCAACATACACACATACATACATACATACATACATACATGCATACATACATACATACATACATACATACATGTGATTAGTAGCTACCTTAAAATGTCACGGTGCTACCTCCCTATGCAGCACGATGTTGTTGCTAAAACAATTTACAATGCCATCCACAAAAATGACACCAGAATTGAATACAAAATCCCTATGTTATTGAATACATTCATAAAAACCAAACCAAGGAGTACTGATGGATTATTCCCATCAAATCCACTCTTAGATATAAACGTAGCACACCGGATATTGTTTGAGATGTAAATGTCTCTTTGAAAATCAAAGAAAAACGGGATATCTATAGACAACTGCTTTGAAACCTCCAGCTTCTTTATCCAGACTATGAATTCATATCAATAATAATTGGAGCACTAGGTTATGTATGTAAATGATTAAAGGAGAACCTGGATAAACTGGTAAGGGATTATCAGAAAGAGAAATCGACCGGCTGATTCGTACATTACAATTGCAATCTATGGAACAGTAAAAAATATGCAAGAGTTTTCTCAAGTTCCAAATGTGAATTTGTCTGTGTTAAGATGGAGCTTTGTATCTTTGTTGGAAACCGGCTCCTTCCTCAGTGGATGATTTATAGTAATTAAAAAACAGAAGACATACACATACGCACATACATACATGCATACACATTTAGATATACATATAAGGAGGTAGAAGAGAGGATGTCGCGAATCAAATCAGAAGCTGTGTTAGAGAGAAAGATTTCAATAAATTATACTAATGATTGTAATTGCTTTTAAGAGAATTTTGTGGACGCTTTTATATTTTGTCATCTTATCGAAGAAGAGGAAGAAGAAGAACAAGAAGAACAAGAAAAAGAAGAAAAAGAAAAAGACGAAAAGAAGAAGAAGAAGAAGAAGAAGAAAAGAAGAAGAAGAAGAAGAAGAAGAAGAAGAAGAAGAAGAAGAAGACGAAGAAGAAGAAGAAGAAGAAGAAGAAGAAAAGAAGAAGAAGAAGAAGAAGAGCAACAACAACATGAACAGCAGCAACAACAAAGCAACAACAGCAAATGTCGGACAGAATAACGAGTGTTTTTTGTTTCTTTTTTGTAAGAAACGATTTCTGGAAATAATGTTTCTAAGAAATGTTCTATCAGATAAAACATAACAACAACATAAGTCATATATGAAATACCAGACATGAATGATGATGATGAAAACGATGATGGTGATGATGAGAATGAGGATGGAATTGGTGGTATGGACAGCAGTGAATATGATCGTTGTGATGGCGTTACTGACGACGCAATAGTGACAGTGGTAGTGATCGTAATGTTGTTTGATGATAGTACGTAAAGCTAACAATAATGATGGTGGTGGTGGTGGTACAGTTATTAATGGTGATGGTGATCATGTTGCATGCTGATAAATTTTATATATATATATAAATACCAGTTTATTTGTTATAAGTATACACAGACAACTCAATTCATATATATATATATATATATATATATATATATATATATTTATATGACTAAACAATATATAATAAATAAAAAGACTACGTACGTTTCGTGGCTATAAATTGAATTCGAATTACAATTAAATTTAGATTTAATCAAAAAACAATTTAATTGAAAGTAGAGTGACTCCTCAGGTCAACAATAATAACAATGATAGTTAAATAAATAATCAAATAGAATTAAACAATATTTCTTAAAGAAATATGATTATTATATATATACCTAATCCTATACCTAATCCATATATATATATATATATATATATTATATATATATATATATATATATATATATATATATATATGTATATATACAAACGTGTGTGTGTATACAAAATGATAATTATTGTTATAAGATTGGATGAACAGGTTTTAATCTAACATTCCTAACAATTGTTGCTGTGCATTGTCATCACCTGATAATTGCCGTAATTTTCACATACTATACATATATTATGATCCAGCAATAGCCGTATCCCGGCACATCAGTAGGTGAGTGGCACTGAGAGCGCATCTGAATCACCTACAGTTGATTGTTTTATATCGATATGGTATTTTTAGCATTCCATTGACTACGAGCAACACGGAAATTCAAAGAGATGCAATTGGTAAAACCCACCAAAATAAATTATTCGAAATATACATAGGCGTGGTTGTGTCGTAAGAAGTTTGCTTCCCAATCAAATGGTTTTGGGTTCTGTCCCACTGCATGGCACATTTGGCTAGTGTCTATTACTTATAGACTCAGGCAGTCCAAAGACTTGCGAATGGATTCAGTAGATGGTAACTAAAAAGAAATCCGGCGTATATTTGTATGTATAGGCGTAGGAGTGGCTGTGTGGTAAGTAGCTTGTTTACTAACCACATGGTTCCGGGTTTAGCCCCACTGCGTGGAACCTTGGACAAGTGTCTTCTACTATAGCCTCGGCCCGACTAAAGCCTTGTGAGTGGATTTGGTAGACGGAAACTGAAAGAAGCCCGTCGTATATATATGTATGTGTGCGTAACTGTCTGTGTTTGTTCCAGCATGGCCACAGTCAAATGACTGAAACAAATAAAAGAAAAAAGGGTGTACACACGCAGACACACACACACACACACACACATACATACATATATATATATATATAATATATATATATATTATATATATATATGTATATATATATATATATATATTATATATATATGTATATATATATAATATATATGTATTATATATATATATATGTATTATATATATATATATATATATATATATATATATATATATATATATATATATATATATACATATATATATATATTATATATATATCGATATATGTATGTATTTATGTATGTTATGTATGTTTGTATCTGTGTGTGCTTGTCCCCCATCACCGCTTGACAACCGGTTTTGGTGCGTTTACGTCTCCATAACTTTTAGCGGTTTGGCAAAAGAGCCGATAGTATAAGTAATAGGTTCCAAAAAATAAGTACTGGGGGTGATTTTTTCAACAAAAACTCTTGGGGGCGATGCCCCAGCATGGTCGTAGTCAATTGACTGAAACAAGTGAAAGAACCAGAAAATATAAGGAAAAGACAACATAAATTAACAAAACTCCTTATTCAGCTCGTTTTTAGCAACAACATATCTGGCCTTTTATGAAGATATATGAACACTTGAGATTATAATGTTGCAAATACATAACCTAGATGAATTTCTCATCTTCTGACTCCGAATGTAGTAATTCGCGCGTGGTCAATCTTGTTACGATAGCTGGATATCAACTTGTCTGCCATAAGCTTAATTTTAGTCACGTCTTACCATAGCGGGACACCAACTTGTCTGTCATAAACTTTATTTACTTGTTAGCATAGTAGGATACCAACTTCTCTGACAAACTTTATTCTAATCACTTGTTACCATAGCGGGATATCAACATAATTAACTTCCATTAACTTAATTTTAGTCACGTCTTGCCATAGTGGGATGATACCTAATTGTCTGCTATGAACTTAATTTATGAACTTGTTACCATAGCACAATAACAACTTGTCTGACACAAACTTCATTTTAGTCACTCATTACAATAGCAGGATACGAACGCGTTTGCCATAAACTTAATTCTAGACACTTGCCACAATAGCATGATAGCAACTTGTCTGACAAACTTAATTTTAGTCACTTGTTATCATAGCGGGATACCAACTTATCCACTCATACTTAATTTTAATCACCTGTTACCATTAGGGGATACGAACATGTTTGCTATAAACTTAATTTTACTCGCTTGTTACCATAGGGGTATACCCCCTTGTCTGCTCATAAACTTAATTTTAGTCCCTTTTAAGGATGTCCCTACAGATATTTTATCGAAGTTATAGCCAGCTCTGATTCACTGGGCTAAACACAGAGGGGACAAACAAGGACAGACAAACGGATTAAGTCGATTACATCGACCCCAGTGAACTGGTACTTAATTTATTGACCCCGAAAGGTAACGGCAGACGAAATACGGCTACGCATTTCGCCCGGCGTGCTAACGTTTCTGCCAGATCGCCGCCTTTTAATGACTACGAAGTAAATAATAATCTTTGTGCTCTCCCGTGCGTATGTACGGATGTGAATTTAAATATACTTTGAGACGAAACCTAATCCATATCAGGCTGGCAACATAACTATCATTTTATCTAACGTCCAAACGACAAAATCTAAATAGATTCATAACATATTTCAATATATAAGCAAACACATATTTAAAATGACAATATCGGTTATTGTTTGCACTATCGAGCATTTCCGATGAAAAATTTATGTTTCGGTATTTGCAACATTCACAATAATGTGATAGAATTATGAAGGCTTTACTTGTGTTTGTCATTATGTGTGTGTCAGTTCGTGATATTTTCTCTAAAACTGTATATATATAAGTATATGTATATATATAATTATATACGTATTATGTAAGCATTGTGTATATATCAATATTCCTGTGAAATTCCTAAGCTTTCATATGTATGTATATATATATAGATATATATATATATATAACATTGTGCGTAATTATTACTGTTTCATAAATATATTCCTTAATGATTATCGGAACTCAAGTGTTTCTTCTATTTTCCTGAGGAATTCGTAGACTAATCAAAAACTATACAATCGTGTAAAGAATAAATGATCATCATATAACATCGGTACTGTCTCTGAATAAAGCTTTCACTGTATATATACATAAATATGTACACACAAATATATACACACTTTAATATTGAACACACGTTATGTGTGTCTGTGTGCGTGTATTTACCTGCTTGCTTACCTACCTATACTTACCAATATATATATGTATATATTTACATATATATACACATGTATATATACACACAGTGAGACATATAGATATTTGTGTATAAATAAAGGTGTATATTTACCAATATGTGTATATTTACACATACGTATATGTATCTATGTATATATATGTATGTGTCTGTATATACGTATACAATCTGTTTCCTGTTATCTCTTCAAGTCTGGTTATTTTTGTAAGCAGAAATTTGATTTTAAAAAAAGCAAAAAAAATATGAGAAAACTTTAAAAGTTCACTTCCGGCAAAAAGAGTTACGCAGAGTTGATCTCCATGCTGATCGTCGAAAACCGGAAGTTGACTAATAGACTATATTTGCTGCTTTGAAACAGAAGGGTGTCCACGTGTCTATCTTTTTCTCTGTATACTTGTTTGTTGCTCGTGTGTATGTACGTATGTAGGTGTGAACAATATTGAAGTATACCTTCCATGTGTTCGTAGGTCTGCTATTGTCGAGCGTTTAGGTGTGAATGCATATTTATGCATCCGGATGTGTCTACTATATTTAAATGGACGAGCTGGCAGAAACGTTAGCACGCCGGGCGAGACGCGTAGCCGTATTTCGTCTGCCGTTACGTTCTGAGTTCAAATTCCACCGAGGTCGACTTTGCCTTTCATTCTTTCGGGGTTGATAAATTAAATACCAGTTTCGCACTGGAGACGATGTAATCAACTTAATCCCTTTGTCCTTGTTTGTCCCCTCTATGTTTAGCCCTTTGTGCGCAATAAAGAAATATATATTTAAATGGATGTGTGTGCGCCAGTGCGGACGTAGAGATGTTTTTGTGTGTCGTGTAGCACTGTGACTGACTTGGTCCAGTGTTTATGTGTATTTGTGCGCTGTCTGACTTTTGACTAATGGAAGTTGAATGATTTCGTAATCGACGGTGGTTTCTTCGTCTCTGTGGTCAGATACTACGGATGCAAAGCGGGACGCAACGAAGAGAGAAAAGATGC
>NC_043018.1:29496606-29499106 GCF_006345805.1 Octopus sinensis
GAGTGTGTGTGATTCTGGATGTGTGTGTGTCGATTTAATACAAAATTACGAAAGAGCTATTAATAGTTTCATGTTTTATGATACATTAAATTCTGCGATTCATAAAACACACCATGCATCTTCAATCTTTCAAGTTCTGTTCATGTATTTTAGAAACCAGGACGCTAGAGTATGAGAAAATAAGAAAAAAAAAACGATTAAAAAAAAAACAGCGAAGAAGATTGGTGCAAAATGTGTAACTAGAAGAAACAAACAACAACAAAAAAACGTTAGAAAGCAGGTATATTCTATCACTTTCATTGTAGAAATCATAATGTATCTGTTATATTCTTTAGCACCAGCTACATTATTCGATCTATTGACCGTTTGATTAAGCAGAACTATGAACGCAGCTCTATACCAGAAACTGCTGAAAGTAAAAATGCACAAATAATAAAATATGTAAAGCACATTATTTATGCATATGTATGCATGTATGTATATATTATGAAGGCAAGTAAGTATGCATATATACATGTATGTATTGACATATATATGCTTATATGTGCGTGAATATATATATATAATATATATATATATATATATATATACATATGCTTATATATGTATATAAACACACATACACACACACACACATATATATATATATATATATATATATATATATATATATATATATACATATATATATATACAGAGATACACATACGCACATTTAAATATACATATGTGTGTGTGTGAATATTTATACATATGAGTGTTGTCTGTATGTAAGTATATAGATACATACAGGAGACTCCTTCGGTCACGAATGACCGTGCGATTGCACCTAGAATTCCCACTCCCCGAGGCACAAGTCCATGCAATGCTGTTGGTGGAAGGCCAGCAGTGTCCCATGCATACCAGCCTCCCCTCTCCACGCCACCGATGTTATCTAAGGGAAAGGCAAAGGCCGATACAGCTTGGCACCAGTGACATTGCAACTCATTTCTACAACTAAGTTAACTGAAGCAACATGAAATAAATTGTCTTGGTCAAGAACACAACACGCAGCCCGGACCGGGAAAAGAACTCACAAACTCACGATCATAAGCTTGACGCTCTAACATACACACACATTAGCATATATATTAGTGTATTGCTGCTGCTACGATATAGCTCGGAGAGAAACATTTGAAGACCAA
This sequence comes from Octopus sinensis, assembly GCF_006345805.1. Classification (NCBI taxonomy): domain Eukaryota; kingdom Metazoa; phylum Mollusca; class Cephalopoda; order Octopoda; family Octopodidae; genus Octopus; species Octopus sinensis. The sequence goes on from NC_043018.1 coordinate 29,497,791, forward strand.
GATTTTGATATCACAATAAACTGAAATACGGCCATCCAGCAGAATTCCTGTCCAAGACGCAATAGGGTAAGCAAGCGAAACTTAGATTACATTTATGTGTCTGGACACTACTGAAGTCCTAAATGAATCAAGGGGTAGATCAATTCAGTAACATTTGGTTAAAATGTATCGACTTTCTCGAAAAACAAGATAGTTGCCACGAAGTTATAATCAACCGAATGTTCAGCTCTTATTTGCTGACTCACAGACACACGCAGGCATCATGACGTATATATTCCTGCCTCATATATATACGAGGGGCGTTCAATATGTAATGCCCCTGACCCACTTCCCATAGCAGTAGAGCAACGAAACTTGACACAGTTATTAGTCTTTTTCTACATAGGAACCACCCAGACTTATGTATTTCTCCCATCGTTTGATGCAGCTCTGGAGACCGTTTTTGTAGAAGACCCAAGCTTGGTCCTCCAACCACGACGTGACTTCAGAAATCAAGGCTGCATCATCTGGGAAACGCTTTCCTTTCAAAAACAACTTCATGGCTGGGAAGAGGTGAAAATCAGAGGGTGCAGGTCAGGAGAGTAGGGGGAATGGGAGAGGAGTTCATAGCCACACGCTTGTGCTTCTGATCTGGCGACACGCGAGTTGTGGATCGGAGCGTTGTCCTGCAGGAGGAGGATGCCTTTGCTGATCTTGCCCCGCCTCTTGATTTTGATAGCTTCTCTTAATTTCCTCAAAAGTAAAGCATAATAGACTCCTGTAATTGTGGCACCCTTTGCCAGGAAATATGTCATCACTATTCCGTCCTGGTCCCAGAAGACTGTGAGCATGACCTTGCCAGCGGAGGGCTGCACCCTTGCCTTCTTTGGAGGAGGTGAGTCACGGTGCTTCTACTGCATTGACTGGGCTTTGGTCTCTGGATCGTAGTGATTGACACAGGTTTCATCTTGTGTAATCAGTCTTTTGAAAAATTTGACTCATCTTCTTGGCACATCTTCAAATTCATCCTCGCGCAATCGACGCGTTCTTGCTTCTGGAAAGGTGTGAGCAACCTGGGAATCCATCTGGCAGACACCTTTTGCATATGCAAATGGTCATAAAGTATAGTTTCCACGGACCCGGTACTAATCTTGACCTCATGGGATATTTGGCGAATAGTTATGCGTCGATCTTCCAAAATGGCAGCCTCAACTTGACGGACAGATGCCTCATCAATGGCAGAAGGGGGCGACCAGATTTGGGAGCTGTTTCCACAAAGTTCCGACCATGTTTGAATTCACGATGCCAGCGTTTTACAAGGTCATATGATGGGGCAT
>NC_043018.1:29501606-29534106 GCF_006345805.1 Octopus sinensis
TTATTGTACGCGTAGCTGCCCAACGTCTGAAAATCGATTTTCTTATTTATAAATTTCATTTTATTTAATTTTTGTGGTCTTAAGGCGGATGGTCGTAAGCCGCATAGGCCGTAAGTCGAGAAGAATGTGTCTATGGAGTATGTATTTATCGTCTGAATCCACTGTATAGTGTGATATTGAAATCGTATCTTTTGGAAGAATATTTCCTTGTATTTGTGCATATCACCATAAGAAAATACTGATATGTTACTCGTTGCCTGAAAGACTATTTGTGGACACGTACAGGTTTTGCGATATTTGTACGTATGCAAGTGAATAGACGTGTTGTGACATTTGTACGTATGCAAGTGGATAGACGTGTGATATTTGTACGTATGCAAGTGGATACACAAGCGAAAGTGAAGCCAGTACAACCATCCGTCTACGTAAATGAACCGATATGAAGACAAACTATCTGCCTGTGTTTGGACCGATATGAGCATAAACTATTAAACAGGGTGGGACAGAGAGGACGGACATTTTTTGAAATGACTATTACTCAGTCCCAAGGGAGGGACACGTGTCCGACAGGTACCATTCGGTCCGTGGTATCTTAGCATATTTTTTCTCTTCAAGGGAAGCCATGGTACTTTGGACGATAGAGCATCGCGTGTTTGCCTATAACATTTACGTAGAAGATAGCTAATCTGTTACAGGTGTTCAGTGCGAGTTTTGGCGCCACTTCAACATTCACCGAAATCAGGTTGTTCCCACCCATGACAATCCTACCTAGTTTTGAAATTTTAATAATGAAGTGTATATAAGCGAATATGAATTTTTAGGCATATATCTATGCATGGGTATCTATATAAATGTAAAGATAAAATGGAAAGATCGCTCAGAGTATGTTTGAATGTCCGATTACGTTTTGTGTTTCGATTTTCGCTCTATCTATGGTTGCTTTATGGTTTTTATTTGGCGGTTTTCATTATCAGTGTAAAGCATATTTGATTAAGTACTCTATTTTGATTACTATTTTATCTTATTTTTTGATTCTGTGTAAGTGTTCTTTTATCATCCAAGTTTCTCATGTATATGAGTAGCAGACGATAACTAGTAAAATGTATTCTAATGGAAATAAGCGAAACCGGTTAAAAAATTGCGATAACTTTTTCCAAGTGACCAACGAGATATCTCGGCACCTATGATGCACTGTAAATGTTTGTACATCACCTCATGCACGAGGCGCCTGATGCATGGTGGGTGGAAACGATCGTAGTGGATAATAGTCTCGTCAATTCCATTCTCTTCCTCTCATACTTTATATAATTATATAAAATTATATGTACATATATTTATGCACACACCCACCCAAAAATATATATATATATATATGTACACTCGTGTGTGCCAGCATTTGTGTGCAATGGTGTGTATAGTTCTCTTCACAATGAACTAACGATCTGGCATCAGAAACATCGCCGTCACACGATACAAATTTCTATAACCAAAGCAGCACGACTTTGCTGATTGAATGGAGAGCTCTGTTGATAGCAAGACAACTTTATAAACTAATTGCTTTCATTTCAATTGTAATGACTTTAACTACCGACTTAGATCGCTTCATGAATATTAATTAACCATTGATACATGATTACAGATGCTCTCTACTCCCAATAGATACTGACATAGTTTAGCCTCACTTTATAAGAGCAATAGCATTTCTTAATTGAAATATTAATGGCGCTTTTAAATATTCACCTTGTTAAGCCAGTAGCTTATTATTCTAGTGAATGTAATACTAACTATTGTTGCTATAACTGTTTTTATTATCATAAAGGCGCCGAACATGCAAAGTCGTTAGTACACCGGGCAAAACGCTTGCGATCTTTCGTCCGTCCTTAAGTTCTCAGTTCAAATTCCGTTGGGGTCGTCTTTACTTTTCCACCCTTTGGGGGTCGATAAAAGAAGTACCGTTTGAGCACTGCGGTTGATGTAATCGACTATCGCCCTCCCCTAAAACAAATTCCAACCTTGTGCCTATTGTAGGAAAGAGTATTTAGGCGCGGAGCAGGCAAAGAGTCGTTAGAGCGCCGGAGGAAATGCTTAGTGGCGTTTCTTCGATGTTACGTTTTCAGTTCCAATACCGCCTCGTTTGAGTTTACCTTTCATCACTTCTGGGTCGATGAAATATATACCAGTTAAGTACTGGGGATCAATGTACTCAACTTATCTCCTACCTTGAATAGACTGAACTTGTGCTAAAATTTAAGCCGTTTTATTGATGCAACGAGCTGGCAGAATCGGTAGCGCACCGGGCAAAATTCTTAGCGGCATTGCCTCTGTCTTTACACTGTGTTCAAATTCTGCTGATATCTATTTTGCCTTTCATTCTTTCGAGGTCGATAAAAAAGTATACCAGTTGTGTAGTGGGGTCAATATAATCGACTAGCATCTTCGCTGAAAATGTCAGGCCTTCATTAGAATGGGTTGCTAATATTAGTGAGGCAGCGATCAGGCAGAATCGTTAGTACAAAAGGCAAATGCATTCCTGCCAGTTTTATGCTTTGAGTTCAAACATCACCTTGATCAAATGGGATCTTTTCGGTTTGAACGGCAGTTTTTTTTTAATAATTTCCACGTAACTAAACACTTTTAAACTTCGTATATTGGTAGAATGTCTTTATAAAACATCATTTTCTCTTGGCTTTATTGAGAAAATTCTATAGTTTGTAAGATATTTGTTGTTGTTTTTTCTTCACTTTCTGCAATTTCAACCAAACAATGACATCTATTGAGGTGGAAACATTCTGTGCCGTATGAACATGTCCCCCGTTTAAGAAACAGATTGGATATATTTACATTTCTGAAGAAAAAAAGGATACCCTTCCCCCCACCTCTAACCCTAACCCTAAAACAGATTGAAATGCAATAGATCGATACTACGATCATAATTATGGGTGACAATTTCATATGACACCGCTAGAAAAAACTGCCGTTCAAACCGAATAGATCCATCAAATGTACCTTTCAACTCCTCGGGGTCGATAAAATAATTACTTATTTTGCCCTGGGAGCGATCTATTTGACTTAGCCTCATCCCTCAAAGTTCCTGGCATTATATCAAAATGTGAAATAATTCTTTTTAAGGGGTTCTGACAGAACAGTTAGTACGTCGACAGAAATATTTAGTAACATTTCTTCCAGTGTAACGGTCTCAGTTCAAATCCGGCCAAGTCCCATTTTGACTTTCATCCTTTCGGGTCAATGAAGTAAATGGCTGTTGAGCCCTGGCGTCAGTGTAATCGCTCAGCCGCCTCCCATGAAATTTTAGGCCGTGCGCTTATAGTAAAAATATTGTTATTGCTGTTATATTAGTAGTGCTGGATCTCAGTCGACATCATAAAGTCATATAACTAAGCTGCATACGATACTTTTAATTATTCTGTCTTAGAATATATCCGGTGTCTATAAAATAACAATGATATCTGTCAGAGAGTAAATATTTACAGAGTATGATAGGTGTAAATAGAAAGACTTGATGGTTAAAAATAATTAATGCATATATATATATTTAATTTTAATGGCTTGATCAACGGAAGGAGGATGGTGCTCATAACAATTTCGAATCCTCTATAACTGATGGCGAAAAGAGAGACATTTTTCGTCAGATCATGGAGTTATCCTAAAAACTCACCACAAAGTGGGCCAGAGACCTGCTACTCATTCGGTTTAAAGTGGCTGATGGATTGATTTGTCACTCATCAAAATAAATGATTTCTCCGCACGGCTTACATTCAGTTTCCTATTACTAAATTTCTCTGAGACATTGGTCAACCTTAGATTACGTAAATAAAACGAAACTGCACAAAGTATCTCACTATGACTTACTAGTACTTGTACTTGTGACGGCGTTAATCCAGGGCGGATTGAGCTGGCTTCTTCTCTGGTCCTCACGACATCACGAACCATGGCAGCCCAGGCTCGACGGTCCTGCACGAGGTCACTGGAGATATCGAGCCATTCGCGGTTCCATCTGCGCAGACCGACCACCTGCGGACCTGATAGTTCGGAGAGGTCCTCCTTTATCGTCGTTGCCCAGGTCTTTATATGCCAGTCCCTGCGTTTCCGCCAGTTGGGAAGTGGAAGTGGGAGGAGGACATCGCGAATCAGCTCACCCTCTGGACGCCGGGCCGCATGACCGAACCACCTTAAGCGCCGTTGTAGAAGCACCGAAGGGAGGGGCTGGAGATTCAGGCGACGATTCGGCAGCGAAGAATGAGGTGGAGATAGGTATTGACGAACAGCTCTAGCCTTCCCTGTTCGACTACCCTCATAGGCCATGTTTCACAACCATGTTTCACTATGAGATCGAACTGGAAACCACAGATTAGCAAATCAACCTTCCAACCACACAGCCATACTACATTAAATATCAAAGTGGCCGCGTGGAGCTTAGTTGTTTCGCTCATAAACACACACATCGTCCGGTCTGAGATTCGAATCCGCGATCACTCAACTGCGAGTCCGCTGCTCTAACCACTAGGCCATGTGCCTCCACGTGAAATGAAATAGTTTACTAAAAATATTCAACACACCACTCGCTCCGGGAATCGAAACCGTATTCTTGTGAGTACAACACACTAAAGACGAGAACAAGAGTCTTCACAGATACACGCCAGTTATCAACATGAACGATTTCTCCCGCAGAACTTCCACGAAGTTTCTATCTACCAAATTTCTCTAAAGAGACATTGATAAACGTGAGATAACCTTAAATGAAAATACACAAAGCAACTCACAGTGAGATCGAACTCAAAACCACGGCTTAGCCAAACAAACTTCCAACCACACAGCCATGCTACATTAAATATCAAAGTCCAGTTACAATTATTTTCTCATTTCCAATGTTTTAATATTTCTCTTACATACAACTAATATTGGCGTTCTAACATTAAAAGTTTCTGGTGTTTGATGTAATTTCTTCAATTAATATATTTATTCAATATTACATAATAATTACCAAAGGGAAAATAGAAAAATACGTTTTTTTAATAACGTCTATGTTTATCAAGGCAAATATAATATTAAGCAGCATTTTGTTTTATCTTTCGAATCATTGGTTTCAGAATTACAAATAAAAAACATCTGGCTCTGTTAGTAAATTTCAAACGATCCATCCATTTGTAATTCTAATATTTCTCGTACTAAATACCCACCGCCACCACCACTGTACAGTAAGAGATACACTAAATCATGTGACTCGCTCTGCTTATTCTTCACAAATGAAGAGAATATGTACTCGTGTTCAGTGAATGTAACGTCACATTTGTTTGTAGAGAGTGTGTATATTTATATGTCGTCTGTTGAGCTCAATCTAATGTCTCTCTACTTCTGTCATTATTTAAAACCTGATTTCAAATATTTGATAATAAGTTTCCTAATCCTTCCCCAACTTCTCATTCTCCTGTTGCAAATAATAAATGACGGGGATCTTTTCGGTTGAACGGCAGTTTTTTTCTAGCGGTGTCATATGAAATTGTCACCCATAATTATGATCCTATTATCGATCTTTTGCATTTCAATCTGTTTTAGGGTTAGGGTTAGTTAGGGTTAGGGTTATGGTTAGGTGTGGGGTGAAGGGTATCTTTTTTTCTTCACAAATGTAAATAAACCCAATCTGTTTCTTAAACGAGGGACATATTCATACGGCACATAATGTTTTTACCTCAATAGACGCATTTGATTGGTTGAAATTGCAAAAATTGAAGAAAAAAACAACTAATATCTTACAAACTATAGAATTTTCTCAATAAAGCCAAGAGAAAAAGATGTTTTATAAACACATTCTACCAGTATACGAAGTTTAAAATTTTTTAGTTACGTGGAAATTATGTTAAAAACTGCCGTTCAAACCAAACAGATCCAATGACGGTTCCGCAGATTCTTGCTTAACAACATGCTCAGGTGATTTGCTAAAAGTGATCAAAAGTTTGCGTTGTCCATTAGCTCACTCCCTTCATTGAATCAACGCTATCTGTACAGGTGAGCGGTGTACCACACGTCACCGTATTGAAGTCAACGTAGAACAACGAGAGACGTCAGGTCTGAGAATCGAAATAACGATCATGCGATCGGGCGCGCAACACCCTGACCACCGAAATAAAATTAGAAAACCACAAATATTTGTTTTCATTGATAACGCTTTCTTACTCTTGTTATTGTTTAACCTTATAAACCTCATGGAGTAGACATAGAACATTAATCTTACTTTCAGATGTACATATATATATATATAAGCAACAAGGATAGCCAGAGGTAATGCAGTACGATCGTTTCATGCAACTCCATTTAATTGAACAATGCAATCATTACATCAATTTAAAATGTAGAGCAATCTTCAGTTGCACAAAGACATAGAATTTAATTAAATTAGAACAGATGGACACATCAATATAATTATACCTACAATTTCCAAGGGGTTAAAGAGATAGATAAAGATGGTGTCTCTACTTCAGCATAGAAGTTACTAAAATTATCAAGAAGACTCTGCCTGCCACTGAGTTTTTGTCTTTATGGGGTCAGTTTTAATTTATAGACTAGTTTATCGAATCCCTTGTATATCTAAGGCTGAGAGAACAGAGGGCAGTATATGTTATGGGTAGGGCTGAGTGGAGTAGACAGACATTCTAGTTGGTATTGCCATAAAGATTCATCGTAAGCTGCCAGATAAGTGTATTATTTTGAGAAAATAACACTATTATTTCTACCAGATCTAAAAACCGTATAGAAATTCCCTCGCCGATAACGTATTCTTGACACGAGGATTCTTCACTAAGAAAATCAAAATCTTATTTATAAAATGTTATACGATGCAGTTTTCGGTTTACAAAATTCTATTTATTGTGTTTTCATATGTTTATACATTTTAGTTGGATTAGCAGTAATCCACAGAATTTACTCGTTTGGAGCAATTTACTAGAATATATAAAACGGGCTGAAGTATGCACCGATAATCTGTAGGATTTATGTTTAAATTATTTTTTATCGTTTACTTGTTTCAATAATTGGACTGCAGCCACGCTGGGAATGGATCCTCACACTTAACTTTTTGTTAAGGTTTTTACTTATATCATCGGGGTCTTTTGCTGAAGTGCTAAGTTACGACGACGTAACTTGTCAAACCTTGGTGGGGGACAGACTCAAAGATACAAACACAGACGTGTATTCGTGTGTGTGTGGGTGCATGTGCCTGTGTATGTATATGTATATATGTACATGTGTGTGTGTGTGCGTGTGTGAGTGTCCTCGGCATTTCTTATTTCTTTATTGCCCACAAGGGGCTAAACATAGAGGGGACAAACAAGAATAGACAAAGGTATTAAGTCGATTACATCGATCCCAGTGTGTAACTGGTACTGAATTTATCGACCCCGAATGGATGAAAGGCAAAGTCGACCTCGGCTCAACATTTCAGCCTACCAAATTACCACACAAAGATTTGGTTGACCCGGGGATATAGCAGGTTACACTTGCCCAACATTCTACAAAGTGGGACTGAACCCGGACTCGTATGGCTGGGAAGCAAACGTCTTGCCAGACAGAACACTTGCGTCTTTATCATGTCTATATTTTCCGATAGATTTTGTCTGCTTAGCCGTGTTATACGTAATCAGCTGTATTATCTCTACACATTCAGTAGGATTATCAATAATCGGCTAGATTATATGTATATTATCAACTGTAATAAGTTGGTTCATGTGAATTATGTGTTTAAGTGCAAACGGATTAAATGTATTAATCTTGAGAATGTGTGATGAACTGGATTATGTCTACATTTTTGGTGAGTTATATGTAATCTGATGGATTAGAGGTAATCAACTTGATTAGAAATGTCTTTGTGAGTAATACAATCGCTTTGTACCTATGTCGTTCTGTGTTGTCTCACTGCATAGAACCTTCGGTAACTTGCTTCTGTCGTAGCACCAAACTGAAAAATGCTTTGTGAGTGAATTTTGTAAACAGATGTCTGTAGTACATACATACATACATACATACATACATACATACATACATACATACATACATACATAATATGTACATAATATATACATAAACATGATAGAACTGACACGATGATTTAGGAGAGAAGCGGAATTATTTACAGTTGTGGAAATCAGCTGCTTAGCGGATGTTAAGATAAAGCTAAAGATCCGCGAAAAAGAAAATACCTATGCTCAACTAATGAGAAACCTACAGTTACTCAACCCATATTACAAGTTCAGGTTCATACCTGTAATTATTAGGGCACTGGGATATGCAATGCACTTTCTAAGGGCCAATCATAGGAAATTAGGTTTCTTAAAACCAGAAAGGAGAAGGCTAATTCGAAGACTACAGATCTAATTCATAACTGGAACAGTAAAAATCTGTAAAACTTGCCAGAAAGTTGTCATTTAACTATATATGCGCGTGACTGGACATACAACTATATGCATGAGAAAACATACGTAAAACAATATATTCAAACATGCACATGTACTGACACAAAATACTGCACATATACACATATTAAAAAAACCATGTTGATGGTTTTGAAATTCTAATGAAGGAGCCTTGGGTCTAATTTAGAAATCTGCTCTTTCTTCATTGGTAAGAAATTTTGAAATAAAACTGAATAACGACATACATACATACATACATACATACATACATACATACATACATACATACATACATACATACATACATACATACGTACATTATGTATGTCATTTTTCAGTTTTATTTTAAGATTTCTTGTCAATAGAGAAAGCCGGTATCTAATCTAGATCCAAGGCTTCTTCATTGAAATTTCAACATCAACAACTATGTATGCATATATGTATGTATGTATGTATGTACGTACGTACGTACGTATGTATGTACGTACGTACGTACGTATGTATGTACGTATGTATGTATGTATGTATGTATGTATGTATGTATGTATGTATGCATGTATGTGTGTCTGTGTTTCATTGTGTGTTTGTGTACCCCTCCCACCGCTTGACAATTTATCCGGCTTTTTTTTACGTCGTCGTTCCTTAACACTTTGATAAAAGAGATGGATAGAACATTTTAGCCCTGGTGTCTATTGATCCGATCAAAACTCTCAAGGCGGTGCCCCAGCTTGACTGCAACCTAATAACTTAAACATGTTAAAAACTAAAACATAAAGGGCAATGATATGAATCATTGCCTACATTTTCAATTCTATTGTATATAATCAGCTACATATTTATCGTAATTAGCTTTAACTGTCAACAAACAATAGGCTTATTGACTTGAAATAGAAATGAAAAGAGAATTGAACTGATTCTGCCTGCCCTAAGGATATCAAAGACTGAAAAGTAAATAATTCGATTCAAGGTGCACGAAAATAGGAATGGTTAATTCGATTCGCAGAAGGCTGTATCACTTTGCCATTCTCCTTACTGTACCATACTCACCTCTCATTAATTCATGAACTCATTTCTGAGTCGGAACTAAACTATATAAAATATATGGACAGGTGTAAAACAGAATGAGACAATAGAAATAAGTTCGCGTGTAATTTAGAAATCGGTAATTGATACTGCTTCCGGAAATTTTCTGACGTAGAGTGATATGCGTTTTTCAAAATATCTCTTATCTCTATTCTTTTAATTGTTTCAGCTATTTGGACTGCGGCCATACTGGGGCACTGCATTGAAAGGCTTTTACTTCCACTTCGACCCCAGTATTTAGTTTTTGAAATCTAATAATTTTTTGATCAGTTCTATTTCGTCTAACTGCAAGGTTACAAGGACATAAACGTCCAACACTGGGTCTTAAGTGGTGGATGAAGAGGAAAACACACACACACACAAACGGACACGGACACGGACACGGACACACATACTCACATATACGACGGGCTTCCAGATAATTTTCGTCTACCAAATTAACTCAGAAGGCATTGCTCGACTCAGAGCTATAGTAGCAAATACTTGCCTAAGGTACAGCACAGAAGAACAGAACCCGACATCACATGTTTCCAGAATATTCTTTTTAGCCACACATCCATGCGCTTAGATTAATCTTATTGAAGCCAGTGAAAGTTTGTCTTAGGCGGGAATCAATGAGAGGTGAGTATGGTACAGTAAAGAGAGTGGTGAAGTGATATAGCTTTCTGTGAATCTAATTAACTATTCCCATTTTAGTGTACCTTGAATCGAATTATCTACTTTTAAGTCTTTAATATCATTAGGGCAGGCAGTATTGGTTCCATTCTCGTTTCATTCCTATTTCAAGTCAATAAACCTAATTAGAACATGAAGCTAAAAAAGATGTAGAGGCTTGTAAAAGAAATGAAGCTGCCATATTTGGAACAAATATATTAGAGAAAACGATAAACAAGCGACCCCAGTAGAGTTGTTAGCAGCTGGGAAAAGTGCTTTTACAGTATTTCGTCCGTTTTTATGTTCTGAATTCAACTACTGCCGACGTCGACTTTGCCTTTCATTATTTCGGGGTTGATACAAAAAGGGTACCAGTTCAGCGCTGGCGACGATGTAATCGGCTTAACCCTCCGCAGTAGTTGCTGGCCTTATGCCAAACTTTGAAACCTATATAAACTAGTTGTACGTCGGTATAGGAAGAATATGTACAGCCTAGGTTAAATATTATCGATGAAAACAGCGGGACCACCATAAGTATTGACGAGTGTTTCACAGTTAGAGTAAATCAGATTTAGAATTTCTTAATGTTTTATGTAATTATAATTATTATTCCACACAGAAGGGAATATGATTTTAAAAACCTGAACTAAAAATCAAATACTTTCTTTCAATATAGGCACAGGGGCTGAATTTTGGAGGGAGGGGACTAGTCAGGGGACTATCGATTTCCGTCCTCAACTGGAATTCATTTGATCGACTCTGCAATGCTGAAAAGCAAAGCCGGTCTCCATGGAATTTGAGATCAAAACTTTAAAACGGACGAAATGCCGCTAAACATTTCGTCCGGGTGGATAACGATTCATGAATCACCGATAATAATCCTTACAATAGGCAGAAAGCCTGAAATTTTGGGGGAGGGGGCAATTCGATCACATCAACCCCAGTGTTTAGTGGTATTTAATTTATCGGCCCGAAAGAATGAAAGTAAAATTTGACCACGGCGGAATTTGAACTCAGATCAAAGCGGTTAAAAATTTCTCCCAGCCTGCTAACGATTCAGCCAGTTCTGCAACTATGACAAGCATACTTGTGTGGAGAAGAAGCTCGATGTGGTAACCACGTTGTGTTGAGTAGATCACCGTGACCGACCAGGCTATCAGATGTTGCTACACATCGCTGGTCACAATGCGTTTCGCATTGTTTTAGCCTTTAAATGATGCCACCCCGCTGGCTAAGCGAGCAGACCAACAGAAGAAAGAGTGAGAGAAAGTTGCGGCGAAAGAGTACAGCAGGGATCGCCACCACCCCCTGCCGGAGCCTCGTGGAGCTTTAGGTGTTTTAGCTCAATAAACACCCACAATGCTTAGTCTAGGAATCGAAACCATGATCCTATGTCCGCGAGTCCGCTGCCCTAACCACTGGGCCATTGCGCCTCCACGTTGAGTAGATAAGTTTCGTAAACTGAGTAAAAAACTTGTTCTCTTTCTCTTCGTCATCAACTAATAACACTGATACAGTACCATGCCTAACAAGAAAGATAAATCCACAGACCTAAAGATGGTGTCGCATCATGGCCGCAGTTGTTCACATCCTTTCGTCTCGGAGAGAATAAAGTTGCGCATAAAATCAGATTTGCGCAGGCCTGCGCTAGATGTATGAAAATCCAGGGTAGCCCAATCGTCAGGATTCCTCTCTTGACCTTGGTGACGTAGTCCAAAGGAGTGCAGAGCATTACGCTTGGCACCAGCTTCGTCGCAGGAGCTGCCGGAAGAGCGTCGAGTCGAACACTAAACCACCTACGGGGCTCCACTACGGATTTCTTTGAAGGTTGTCTCCTTTCCGTAACCCTGGATAGGGGCCCATACCGGGTACTGTCAGCCGGAGCCAGCTGAGCCCGGGACTCGTGTCAGGCAGGGTTGTCACTCCCTGAAGTAGTGAAGAAAAATCACAGCCCACTAACTTTCCGCAGTACAGTGACTAAAATAAGTAACAAGACGATAATGAACGATGAAAAAAATATTCACGATGCCAGAAAGTTAATGAGCAGCAAATTCAAAGATGAAAGACGATGATAAATGATGACAAATATTCACGATGCTAGAAAGATACGAAGTAGATTTAAAGAAGATAGAAGAGGATAATAAATTATGAAAAAAATGTTCATGATAGAAGAAAGGCATTGAGTAGTAAATTTAAAGAAGATGAAAGACGGTAATAAATGATATTAAAATGTTCATGATATTTAGAAAGGTGCTGAGCAGTGAATTCAAATAAGATAAAAGACGGTAATAAATTATGACAAATGTTCATGATACTAGAAAGGTATTGAGCTGTAACAAACAGTCGTAATAGTTCGTTCTGCAATTTATTGTTCATTGGCGGATGTAGCGGCACACTGTGGTGTGTCTCGTCTGTTTGAGGGATGAAGCTCGCATCTACTCGTTCGTAACTTAATTTTTATAGATATGCTTCCTCTCTTGGGAAATGATTTGCGTGTTAAAACTTCAACAACGGGAGAAACTAACTCGAAATATCAGCAGTAGCATAGTGTGTGAAGTAAACATATTCTTAACTCCATGAAAGATTTTATATATATATATATATATATATATATATATATATATATGTATGGTGGTGTGATGTCGCTGATGATGATGAAGGCAATCCTTCGTGTCCGAAGATCATAAAGATCTGTAAGGTCTTTTTAAGTGGTGATCTTTGGACGACAGGCTCCGACGCACTTGGAGCAAATATGTAAGCTTTAGTCATGGATCATGTAGATGACTCTTTTTCTTTGACATTTCTCATCTGCTACTCTTATTCCGATTTTTTCAAGTTGCTTGCATCGATTTTGAAGCATCCTAGCCACACCACCATCTGTGCTGCGGCTCCCTCTCACCCTGAGGGGATTATACCTGCCTGGGTGAGCTGGCATTTCAACTGATCTTTGAAACGCTTCCTGGGGACTCCTCTGTCTCATTTGCCGTCGTTGAGTTCACCGAAGAAATTCTATTCTCGGCATTCTGGATTTATCAATGCGTGAGCCGAGCCCTGCCCCACATAACAGTCTCAGCAGCAGCAGGACTTCAATGCTTGGGATGTTAGCCTGCTGGAGGACTTCGTTAATTGTGATGTATTCTTGTCATGAAATGTCTATAATGTATTTTGTTTTTGGATTTGGTTTGCAAGATTCTTTATATGAATTCGTGTGTTGAAGCATATTCTGTTGCAGATAAATGTATGTATGTGTATGTGTGGGTGCGAGTGTGTGTGTATGGACTTTTTTTTATATGTAAGCATATAGATATGAAAATAAACAGATCGACATACAGACGAATAGGTACATAGGTTACAAGAACAGACACATTTGGAGACACGGATCAACACATATAAAGATGCACATCCATGGATACAAACATGGTACATAGTTGAATAACACACACACACACACACACAGACATGCACACACATGCGCACAAACAAACAAAAGGGAACGCAGTGTAAATAACAGACAGAGTCAAGACTATTGAATAGGTTGCTAGACGCAACGAAATTTTTAGGAAAATGAAAATGAGGAATATAATGTAAACATATTTGAATTAAAAATTCCATCGCATGAACAAGTTTTAGCTAGAAGTAAGAAATAGAAATAAATACTTATATGTGCACGATTCGGCATGTATCAGAGGAATTATATGCATGCCTCGACATACATCAATGGAATTATGAATAAATAATGACTTTGGCGATGGCAAATACAAATATGATAACACACGAATTCGTTCCACTTCTGGTAACAAAAATAAATTTGCTTCATCGGTAATGAAAAAGAAAAATATAAACATATATGTTAGTTGGATAACGACAAGAGAACGACAGATCGATTGAATATTTTTAAGGAAAAGAAGATTCGTAGTAAAAATATAAGCAACAAAAAATAACGTATACATATATTTGAGGCTACACTATTTTCGGAGAAATTGTACATATATGTATATCTTCTGATTTGTCACTTTATAGAATAACACCACCTGTTAGCAAAATCACTAATTACTCTCGAAATCTGGACATCTTATATTTTCCCTCTATAATCTACAACCAAATGCTGATACACACGCGTATGAATGAACATGCACATATACACAAAACTACAAAATATAATAAAAAAATACATTACTCGAACGAAAAATTAAATACCAACTCGTACATATATGTCTGCATTTGTTTGAGTAAACATATATATATATGGATTTATAGTTGGAATTTACAAAAACAAAAAGACGAAGACGGGTGTGTAAACAAACAGATGCATTAGTTTAACACTCGGGAAGTGAAAAAGTCTTTTACGTTTCGAGGCTACGCTCTTCAACAGAAAGGAATACAGAAATAAGCAAAGAGAATAAATATAAAAGGCTTAGTGGCTAGCGATCAATCATGACGAAAGCTGGTCAAAGGTGATTATACAGGAGAGATAGGAAGAAGGGGAAATAAAAAAAAGTAATGGTGATCCCAAAACGAAGGTGTGCATGCGTGTGTATGATATACATATATATACACATATATATACATATACACACACATACATACATACATACATACATACATACATACACACGCACACATAAATGCACACACATATATACTTGGATACATACATATATATATATATATATATATATATATATATATCACAATCAAGGAACGGCCATAATAGGCCATTCACCCACTAGAAATAACAGCCAAAAGCTTCAACCGCAAAATAACATCAATTCCGTAAACCAGGAGAAAATTTAAAAACATTTACCCTGTAATTTCTTATACGATGCACCGTTTCATCTACTGTTTAATGGTAAACTAACCTGATTAAATTAAATCAAGCCAATCTTCCATAGGCCCTTAGAATCATCAGTAAGAAATAGCCAAGTCGGAACAGATATTTTCACGAGGCATTTCCGTCTCTGCCTCGGCAATATCTGACCTAAAATTTTCAAATCATCGCACTCGCGCCAAATTTATCGGCAGCAAATAAATATAAGCCGCCGATTCCATTACGGAACTAACCAGAAAATTCATAATTAATCAATATATAAAGAATCGGCGGCTTATATTTATTTGCTGCCGATAAATTTGGCGCGAGTGCGATGATTTGAAAATTTTAGGTCAGATATTGCCGAGGCAGAGACGGAAATGCCTCGTGAAAATATCTGTTCCGACTTGGCTATTTCTTACTGATGATTCTAAGGGCCTATGGAAGATTGGCTTGATTTAATTTAATCAGGTTAGTTTACCATTAAACAGTAGATGAAACGGTGCATCGTATAAGAAATTACAGGGTAAATGTTTTTAAATTTTCTCCTGGTTTACGGAATTTATGTTATTTTGCGGTTGAAGCTTTTGGCTGTTATTTCTAGTGGGTGAATGGCCTATTATGGCCGTTCCTTGATTGTGATGTTGAACTTAAAAATGGTCTATGACTATTTAATTTTTTCCCACTAGGCCGCTGGTGGCAAAAAAATTCTACAAAATTTTTTGCCACCCTATATTGATTAATATATATATATATAATATATATATATATATATATATATATATATATACATACATATTCTTTTTTATCTTTTTTACTCTTTTAGTTGTTTCAGTCATATGGCCGTAGCCATGCTGGAGCACCGCCTGTAGTTTAGCAGATCTACCCCAGGACTTATTCTTTGTAAGCCTAGTACTTATTTTATCGGTCTCTTTTGCTGAACCGTTAGGTTACAGGGTACATAAACACACCAGCATCTGTTGGGGAGACAGACACACAAACACACACACAATATATATACATATAAACGGGTAACGGGTGGAAACTTCGAAGTTACAGCTATCAGATTGTGAAAGCATAATAAATATATACTTTAGAAAAGTATTGAGTAATTCTTCAACTGAATGTCAAATGATTTCTGTTCTAACTCGATATAGAAAAACAAACGCTGATATATATATATATATATATATATATATATATATATATATATATATTATATATATATATATATATTATATATATATATAGAGAGAGAGACAGACAGACAGACAGATAGACGGATGGATGGTAATTATAACGATTAAGAAACAACCACAGCAGTGTTTTATTACGCACACTCACACATACACATGCACATATAAAAAGCAGCAATAAAAAAACCTCTCTCTGACACACACACACACCGGTGCGCACACATGATCAACTATTGAGAAATAATTGGTATAATATTGTGCTACCAAAATGGTTTTATAGACCATAACTCTATTTTCTCTAAACCAAACAACTAAATATCTGTCACACACAAAATATATGTTTAACAGACTGAGACGGATTCCATTATATTTCTTCAAACTACAAAATGGAAAAACTGACAGAAATTATATTTTGTTCAATTCACTTCAGAAAATATTATTCAAAGTTGATTGAATTCAATTTTTAAATGTTGTTTTTATTTCTTGTTATTATTGTTTACCATTATTGCTCATAGATAGAGAGCTGGCAGACACGAGAGCACGCCAAACAAAATACTTGGCGGTATTTATACTGTTTCAACGTTTGCAGTTCAAATTCCGCCGAGGTCACCTATGTCTTTTATCCTTTCGGGGTCGATAAATTACGTACAAGTTCAGTATTGGAGTCGATGTAATCGGCTATTCCCTCCCCAAGACTTCAGGCCTTGTACCTATTAAAGAAAGGATTATTATTGTTTACCATATATTCTTTTCTATTCCAGGTACAAGGCCCGAAACTTTGGGGGCGGGGGCCAGTTGATTAGATCGACCCCAGTACGCAAATGGTACTTAATTCATCGACCACGAAAAGATGAAAGGCAAAGTCGACCTCGACGGAATTTGTACTCAGAACGTAAGGACAAAC
The DNA here is from genome assembly GCF_006345805.1 of Octopus sinensis. Classification (NCBI taxonomy): domain Eukaryota; kingdom Metazoa; phylum Mollusca; class Cephalopoda; order Octopoda; family Octopodidae; genus Octopus; species Octopus sinensis. The sequence goes on from NC_043018.1 coordinate 29,518,674, forward strand.
AAAATACCCGCTAAGCATTTCGCCCGGCGTGCTAACGTTTCTGCCAGCTCACCGCTTTCATTGTTTACCATATATTGTACAATGGCAAAGAGCTGGCTGACTCAGTAGGACGCCAGGCAAAATGCTTAGAGCCATTTATTCCGTTTTAATGTCTTAAGTTCAAATTCTGCAGAGGTTGACTTTGAATTTTTTCCTTCTGTTTCGATGAAATAAATATCAGTTGCGTCGATGTAATTGATTAGTCCTATTCCTTCTAGTTATAATATAAAAGGGGTATCATTACCTCCGACTTAGCGAGGGCGGAGGTATTGTTTCAGTTGTTTTTGTTTGTCCGTGAACAAGATATCTTAGGAACCACCGAATGGATACGGATGAAACTTTCAGGGATGTTTGACCTCGTAACTGGTATGAACGGATTAGATTTTGGGATCGATCCGGTACGGGACTAGGATTCTTGATTAGTTTCCTGGCTTTTACGTAATTTTTGAGAGCGCTCGGGTTCATTTTTAGCATTCCCGTTTGTGAGAGCAGTCAAGTTTATTTCAGATATTTTCATTTTAATTACCACCTCTGGCTAATCGTTGAGAGGACGTTGGTGTTGCCTTGGCGGAGGTTTGCGCTCTCTGAGTGTTATTATTATTCATAATATATAGCGTGAAGGCGACCAAGAAATTTTAGAATGTTTAGCAACCCGAACAAAATGCTCAGCGACATTTACTCCGGCTCAATACGTTCTGAGATCAAATTCCGTCGAGGCCGACTCTCGATTTAATCCTTTCGAGGTCGATAAAATATGCACCAGTCATTTCTTGGTGGACCATATATATTTCTTTACTGCCCACAAGGGGCTAAAAAATATTATTTTCTACACTAGGTGCAAGGCCTGAAACTTTGGAGGAAAGGGGCCAATCAATTAGACCGACCCCAATGCGCAATTGGTACTTAATTTACCGACCCCGAAAGGATGAAAGGCAAAGTCGACCTCGGCAGAATTTGAACTCTGAACGTAACGGCAGACGAAATATCGCTAAGCATTTCGCCCGGCGTGCTAACGTTTCTGCCAGCTCGCCGCCTTCCTGGTGATCCATATAGTCGACTAAACTCTCTACACAAGCATTTTAGGTCTTGTGTCTATAGTAAAACATACTATTACATATGTATTGCACTAACGAAGAGAATTGGGAAAATTGTTAGCATGCCGGACAAAATGTTCATCGGTATTTCTTCCGGCTCATTACTTACTGAGTTCAAATTCTGCCGAGGTCAGCTTTGAATTTCATTTTGTCAATGTCAATGAAGTGTATACCTATTTCTTTATTACCCACAGAGAGGACAAACAAGGACAGACATAGGTATTAAGTTGATTAGATCGACCCCAGTGCGTAACTGGTACTTAATTTATCGACCCCAAAAGTATGAAAGGCAAAGTCGACCTCGGCGGAATTTGAACTCACAACGTACTGGCAGACGAAATATTGCTAAGCATTTCGCCCTGCGTGTTAACGTTTCTGCCAGCTCGCCGCCTACAATGAAATAAATACCAGTTGACCAACCGGTCTCGCTTCGTTACAGTTGTTGACCATTTGCCAAAATGCCGAAGTAATATGTAATCACTCTTGTTGAAATGATTGCAGAGCGACGGGAAATGAAGTGTTTTGCTCAAGGACATAACGCACCGCAATGTCAGGTTTTCGAAACCACGATTTCAGCAACACCCTAACCCCTAGTAATGTGTGTGTGAGTGTATGTGTGTGCTTGGATGGATGGGTGTCGGTGTAGGTGTGGCTTTCAGGTAAGGCGTTTACTCCCCAACAGCATGGTCCAGTCCCATTGTGTAGAACATTGGGAAAACGTCTTCTTCTATAGCCTCGGATCGACGAAAGCCTTGCGTAAGCCATAAGATCTGTAAATCTTGTGTAAGCCATAGCCTGAAAATATAACGGAGGCCTCAAATGACATTTTAAGGTCTACAAAGATCAGAATATATCTGCCGCTCTTGGTAGTCCAAAGTAGATATGCAATTTATGTCGGTGTCTGAAGATGTCTAAAGCAGATAAGACATACTATTAAGGAAACAGACCGTGGTGAACTGCCTCGAAACAGAATGAGCTCAACAATAAGTGGCATTAGTCTTCCTCGGTATTCTTGAATATTAAGGCGGCGAGCTGGCAGAATCGTTAGCACGCCGGGCGAAATGCGTAGCTGTATTTCGTCTGCCGTTACGTTCTGAGTTCAAATTCAGCCGAGGTCGACTTTGCCTTTCATCCTCTCGAGGTCGATTAAATAAGTACCAGTTACGCACTGGGGTCGATATGATCGACTTAATCCGTTTGTCTGTCCTTGTTTGTCCCCTCTGTGTTTAACCCCTTGTGGGTAGTAAAGAAAAAGGTATTCTTGAATATTGTGTTTTGCTTAAGAACACAACGTACAACCCAGTCCAGGAACTGAAACCACGATGCTGCGATCATGAGTACAACACCCTACCCAGTAGGCCATGTACCCTCCTATTCACTAATATGTTTTATATACGTCCCTACAACTGCGGTGATGTGGTAGAATCGGTTGTACTAGGGGGAAAATGCTTAGCGGTATTTCGTCTGCAGTTACGTTCTGAGTTCAAATTCCGCCGAGGTCGAATTTGCCTTTCATCCTTTCGGCGTCGATTAAATAAGTACCAGTTACGCACTGGGGTCGATATAACCAACTAAATCCGTGTGTCTGTCCTTGTTTGTCCTCTCTGTGTTTGACCCCATGTGGGTAGTAAAGAAATAGGTATTTCGTCCGGTTTTACGTTGTGAGATCAGATTTTGCTGAGGTTAACTTTGCCCTTCATCCTCTCGAGGTCGATAAAATGACTACCAGTTGAACATTGGGAGTCCGTGTAATCGACTTACCCCTACCCTCAAAATTTCTGGACTTTTGTCAAAATTTGAAATCAATATTCATTTCATGTTTCTCTTTTTCTCTCTACATTTATACACATACATAGATGTAGAAATATACATGGAAGGTAAACTAATTTAACATGGTATCCATTGTGTTTCTGAACTCGTCCGGCGCCAATACATTTTCGACGCTTGCAAAGAATAAATGATAGAATCACAGAAAAGCTGATGAGAGTAAGAGACAGAACGAGAAGAAGAAAAAAAAGATGGAAAAATAGAAAAACGGAGGTGGGGGGGGATGAGAGAAGAAAGAAAGAAAAAGAAAATATGATAGTAAAGAGAGAAAATGGTATCAACAGAACTTGTCAATAAAATTCAGAATATTTCTGTATTTAATGTATGAAGAGACGTACCCAAGAGATTAGTGAAAGCCGGAATGTCAGTTGAGATTAGACATAGTTAGGAGCGAAAACACTGAAGCTCACACACATATTAATATAATATTACGTCCGGACTACTTTTGTTAATGTTTAATGTAAAGTAACTGAAGTGAAGTAAGAAAATAAAACAGTTTTCATCTGTGGTAGTCGTAGTTTGGACATACTAGTGGCGACGTTGGTGTCGATAATGGGTAAATGAGAAACATACAGACAGAGAGAGGGGGGAAGGAGAAGAAGAAGAGAGACGGAGAAAGAAAGAAAACGTGATGCAGAAATAGTGAATAAATGAAGAGAGAGAAAACACGAAAGAAATAGTGAAGGAAAATGAGACAAGGATTTCTAAGTAGTATGATTGGTAGTTAAGGTAAGCATGCAAGGGAAATGGTGTGAAACTGATATGCGTATTTAAATGTGAAGAGAGGAAAGAAAGAAGAATATGAAAAAGACGTAAAGCTCGTGACACCATTGTGTCTTTAGTTATATTGTTCTTTTATTTTCTCATCCCTTTCTCTGCGTCTCTCTTTCCCTCTCTCTATTTCTGTCCCCCCTCCTCTCTCTCTCTCCCTTTCTTTCTTTCTTTCTTTCTTTCTTTCTTTGTTTCAGTTTTTGAGTGATGTTTAGTACATTATAAAACCGTTCCAAAATTTTTCTCAAAGTTAGCGATCTTTTTTGAAGAATACGGTTAGTCGATTACATCGAATCCAATTCGCAACTGGAGCTTGTTTCATTGACTTTCAATATACGAAAAGCATGTTTGACATCTGCGGAATTTAAAATGTAAAATGACAGCAACTTTAGTTGAAATTATTAAATTGCTACAAGACTAAGAAAACACTAAGATATTTTGTTGCCATGTATGAATTAATTTATACAAACTTATCTGTTCAAATATGCCTGAGGCAATTTCGAAGCCATAAGAAAAACGAGTTACTGTATTTTGTGTCACGGGAAAAATTTCTCGCTATAGAAAACTAGGTGTAAACACAGCAAGTCAGTATTTATTCATATACATTTATGTATATGAGTGCATGGAAACTAATTTCTCAAAGTTTAAATGGAATATTTTCCTATAGAAAGATTACAAAAATAGATTAGAAAAAAAGAAAAAATTAGAAAAATATATTAGTTTGCTTTCAGTGTGAGAATTAATTAGAAATAAAACCATCTCGGGGTTTGAACTATCTTCTGTTTGATAATGCTCTATATATGCCCCTACAACTGCACTTAATCCATGTCGTGGTATATGTATAGTAGTTCATGAGCTAAACAGCTCCATTTTCTATAGGTTAAAATGTATTGCATTTATGTCTCAGATAACTATGTTAGATGCTGGCAGTGTCCGAAGTGTTGCTTGACCGTGCGTAAATCTTTTTTGCGAAACCCTTAAAGCTAGGGTAAATCAAAATCAGAAAACGGGAAATGAATGCGAGGATAAATGAATGCGAGGAAAATGCGTGAAAAGGAGATAACTGTGAGTAAAGCCACCAGTTCACAATGTCAGTTTACACTGGTGCTAATCTGCAATTATGAATATGAGAACAGCTGATGATAAATGTAAAGACAGTAAAGGAAATGGAATGACGAAATAATGAAACTAGTATGAATAATACCATTTTCAGGAGCATATTGTTCAACAGAACACAGAAGTAGATCGACTGCTGACCGCTGATAAAAGAGAATAATGGGGGTGGGGGTGAGAGGGTTTTCTTTTGGGAATGTGGACTAATGTAACAGACGAAATGCTTGAATGATATAACAATAAATGAAGTGATGCTTGAAGACACTCTGAAACAGATTTCAGTGGAATTAGAATGAAATTTAGAAAAGGTTAAAGCCGAGTCTGTAATAGGAAAATATTTAGAATCAATAGACTAGCAGAGATAAAAATGAAAAGTGAAGGATAGGCGCAGGAGTGGCTGTGTGGTAAGTAGCTTGCTTACCAACCACACGGTTCCGGGTTCGGTCCCACTGCGTGGCACCTTAGGCAAGTGTCTTCTACTATAGCCTCGGGCCGACCAAAGCCTTGTGAGTGGATTTGGTAGACGGAAACTGAAAGAAGTCCGTCGTATATATGTATATGCGTGTGTGTGTTTCTGTGTCTGTGTTTGTCCCCCTAGCTTGACAACCGATGCTGGTGTGTTTATGTCCCCGTTACTTAGCGGTTCGGCAAAAGAGGCCGATAGAATAAGTACTGGGCTTACAAAAGAATAAGTCCCGGGATCGAGTTACTTGATTAAAGGCGGTGCTCCAGCATGGCTGCAGTCATATGACTGAAACAAGTAAAAGAGTAAAAGTGTAAAGAGATAGTAAGTCATTCATTGCAAAATATTATTTCGTTTTGTTAGAGAATCACACCATGGCTAATGTTAGGGATAATGCTTTTGTCAAATTAATCTGCAATGTGAAGGTAACAGCAACAATTTCCCTGAGAAAATGCGTGAAAGGGAGATACAAAATGGAACTTGTTGTATTTAGGAATGGTCATTTTGCCAGTTTAGCCAATAAAAACACACGCACTATATATTTGGTGTTACTTTGCTTCACCGTTATTTATTTAATCTTAATCTTATTTCGGCCAGAGTTCTTTCGTCACACTCCTGTGTCCGCATCAGTGGTCCTTTGCTTTCTTCTTTCTTATTTGTGTTTCTCTCCTTACTAACCGTCAGCTATTTTGTATTTCTATTGTATGTGTCTTCATTTGCGCATGCATATATCTCTATGTCTGTCTATGTTTAGTTAGTGTGTGTGTGTGTTGGGAGGGGGGAATGTCAGTAATATTTGTATCTCCTGTTTATATACGTTCGTGTAATTTGTTTTTTATTCTTATTTTGTTCATGTGTTTACACCTACTTATTAATATACAAAATGGAACAGTTTAGCGTAAGTTCTATTATTTTAAGGTCTGAAAAAGTGTGTACACAGCCAAGGTTGTATATTGCTGAGAAAACACTAAATTATGCATATCTAATGATATGCATAAGATCTGGTCATCAAATCTAAGTAGAGATTTCAAACTTAAAATCTTCAAAGACACAGTCGAACCAATTCTACTATATGGCTCAGAAACCTGGATGTTATCAAAGAAGCTTGAGAGGCGGTTGGATGGAACTTACACTCACCTCCTCATGAGAGCACAAAATCTCTCGTGGAAGCGTCATCCAAGTTCAAATATATGGGAAACTACCACCTGTATCATCTCTTGTGAAAGGTAGAAAAGTCCAGTATGCTGGACATTGTTGTAGAGCTGAAAACGAGTTAATTTCTACTCTTCTCCTCTGGAAGCCATCTGCTCGCGATACCAGAGAGCGTACAGTCTCCTACCCTGATGTAATCTCCAGGGATACAGGCATCCGGCAACAGAACCTCCGTAATGGTATGATGGACCGGGAAGTCTGGCGTAACATAGTAAATTGCATTGTCTCGACCACGGTCGAACGATGATGATGAAATCTATCCAACTACACCAAGAAGCTGGTTAAAATCCAGTTTTTACTTCAGGTTCCATATCCAAAATGTAGGACAAGCGATCATGTCCTGCTCCTATTTTCTGTTCTGCGTTTTCTGTAACAGTTCCACTTTCTCATGTTTTGATGCGTCTGTCTTCCAACCAGTTCGTCAAGCTTGATATCCATATCAGGCCTTGCATACTTCTGCTTCTTTTCCTTTCAATCTTTCGAGTCATCGCTAAATTCTCCGGACTCTCTTTCCTCATCACATGACCAAACAACTGGGATTTCTACTTACGAAGTTGTTTCTTATTTATTGCACTTCTTCATTAGACACATTGTTAGTCCATGCTATCTTCAATACTCTTGTGAAGAAAAACATTTCGCGAGCCGAATACAGAAACCATTATACCACGGGCCCTCATATATAAACAATATATAAGTTTAAAAAATATAATGAATTGCACAAACAAACGAAAAACTGACACATGGGATCACCAACACCTCATCACTTATCGGCCACAGGTTCAAATACATTTTCACGTTGAATCCCTTTTGGTGTCGCCGGCAAAAAAAAGAAAAAAACAACTGCCGGGTGGGACCAAAAGAAAACAGAACACAAACCAGGAAACAAGAACTGATAAGCATGCAATACAGAGCTCGACGTACGAACATGAATAAATGTGACGAGACCATTAGTGGAAGGGCGAGGGACAAAGGCGAAATAAACAGAATAAGGTTTTTGGGCCACACAGATATATATATATATATATATATATATATATATATATATATATATGTATGCGTGTGTGCACACACATATATATATATATATATATAATATATATATATATATATATATATATATATATATATATATACATATATATATATACGTATATATATACACACACTACACAGACACATAGAGATTGTATTTACGTATATTATACATATTTATGTGAATTCGTACGCATATATACACTGCGTATAGTTAGGCTTAATTCCGTAATAGATATATATAAATGTATATCTTACAAAGTGGGGCACTTGTACGCTATGTGACCCTTGAGTATATTTTAAATAAATTTACATTTACAACAATTTATGGTGTAAAATGAAGTCGATATTTCAAAACTGCAGAATACACAGCTATAATAACGTTTGAAACATGAGTGGTCTGTATAAAGACGCTCAGGCTAAAATGTAGGCTAAGTATAAGTATGCAATTTAGACACACACACACACACACACACACACACACACAGTCACTCACTCACACTCACACACACACACTCTTGTTTAGCAACTGATTTTATATCCGAAAGGGTCTGTATCTTTTCGTTACTCCTCTGCTTCAACACTAATGTGTATAAATGGAATATGTTTCTCATTATGTGGAGTAGCTGAGTGAAAAGTGCGTTATTGGTGATGCCTATCTAAACGTGATATATAACGCAGTATATGAAATTGCGCGGAAAGACCGTGGCCTTACGGTTCGCGATCATAACGTCGTGGTTTCGATTCCCGCACAGGAGTATCTCTTTTACTCTTTTACTTGTTTCAGTCATTTGACTTCAGCCATGCTGGAGCACCGCCTTTAATCGAGCAACTCGACCCCGGGACTTATTCTTTTGTAAGCCCAGTACTTATTCTATCGGTCCCTTTTGCCGAACCGCTAAGTAACGGGGACATAGACACACCAGCATCGGTTGTCAAGCAATGCTAGGGGGACAAACACAGACACACAAACACACACACACATACATATATATATATACAGATATACGACGGGCTTCTTTCAGTTTCCGTCTACCAAATCCACTCACAAGGCTTTGGTCGGCCCGAGGCTATAGTGGAAGACACTTGCCCAAGGTGCCACGCAGTAGGACTGAACCCGAAACCATGTGGTTGGTAAACATGCTACTTACCACACAGCCACTCCTGCGCCTATGTGTTGTGTCATTGAGAAAAACATTTCCTTTTACGTTGCTGTATTCCTCTCAGTTAAAAATATGTTCCTGCTAAAGCTAGAGATTTCCCCCTCCGACGAACCAGTGTCACTTTCGTTTGGAAGAAATGATATAACATCGTGAGAAATAGAAACAGGGCTGAGCTGTGATTTTATGAGTTCTAGGGGTTCGTGTCAGACCTAAGTAACATGAAATTGTGAAAAAATGTAGATCAAACTTCCGAGACACGCATAACAATTGATTTTTGTATGACTCTCATATAGGCCCCCTTCGGTCATGAATGACCGTGGGATTGCACCTACGAAATTCCCATGTGAGGTACAAGTCCAGGCAAGGTTGTTTATAGGAGACCAGCAGTCACCCATGCATACCAGCCTCCCCTCTTCACGCCACCGATGTTATCCAAGGAAAAAGTAAAGGCAGATGCAATTTGGTACCAGTGACATCGCAACACATTTCTACAGCTGGGTGAACTGGAGCAACGTGAAATAAAATGTCTTGCACAAGAACAAGACACACAGCCCGGTCTGGGAATCGAACTCACTACCTCATGATTAGATAGATAGTTAGATAGATAGATAGAGAGATAGATAGATAGAAAGAAAGATAGATAGATAGATAGATAGATAGATAGATAGATAAATAGATAGATAGATAGATAGATAGATAGATAGATAGATAGATAGATAGATAGATAGATAGATAGATAGATAGATAGATAGATAGATAGATAGATAGATAGATAGATATAGCAGCACGACAGGCTTCCACAGTTTCATCTTCGAAATTCATTCAGAAAACATTGGTCACATTGGGGTTATTGAGCACGACGCTCTAACCACTGAGCCATGTGCTTATACGTGACGTGCCTAAACTAACAGGAAACACCTTCCATGGAGGAATTTTGGGTATTATATTTTTGATAATATGTTGCCTTACAGTTTCTCTTATGTTACAAGGTCGAAATAATGCGGTGGATAATACCTTTTCTTTGCAGCAGTCACTACGTGTATGATAAGTCAAATCAGTGTGAACCATCTTTTAATTGTATCAGTTAGCGGGCTGCACCCATACTGCAGCACAACTTTGAAGAGTTTTTTCGAGCACTTACTCTTAAAATCTGATGCTTATTCCATAAGGTTATTTTGTCGAATAGCTATGTTTCTGTGTTAAAGGGACGTAACCCAACCAATGCAGGTTTTCAAACGATGAGGCTGAAGCATAAACACAAAGACAAACACACACATATACACAGAATTATAAATGACAGGCTTCTGCACAGTTTCCGTCTATCGAATTTACTCGCATGATATTGGTCAGACCGTGTCTCGAGATGAAGATACTTGCCTAAGGCGACGCGTGGTGGGACTGAACCTGAAACCTCATGTTTGTTACATGATCTTGTTAACCACAGTGTCTTCCCTGCGCCTATGAAGATGTTGGCGGTATGATAGTTGGTAACATGGAAGCAGTAATGTGCAAAATAAAGAGTGGAAAGAAAAGATAAGATGATGGAGCGACAGCGAAGATTGTTCTCACACTGAGAGAGAAAAAAACCCGTATCATGAAAACTGTTCGAAATCAATTATTCAAAAAGCAATTATTCGAAAAACAGTTCATCGAAATAAATATCATTTGTGTACATAAAATCCTTTTTGTTTTCTTAATGAGATAAAAAAAAACAAGGCTGTGTAGATTTTAGAACATTTATAAATAGTTCTTACAGCTGTTTCTAAGATATTTATTATATCACTTCATCGGAGACGGTGTGAGAAGATGGTTAAGTAATAGCTAATTTAGATAAGATACTTGAATTTTAATTTTCTTTTATTTATGTTTAATAAAACAAAAAAATTAGAATAATTAACATTTCGCATAATTGTCCTTTTGAATAATTTTCATTCATATAATTTTCCATAATTAACCTTGCCCGGATTTGTGCCTGGGGTGGGGAGTAACTTTCTAGGTGCAATCCCACGGTCAGTCATGACCGAAGGGCGTCCCAATATGTGCTTGTATAAACACGTACAAAGTAATCGTTGCTGCACAATGTTTTACTATCCACAAAATTTGACCAGAAATTTGTTACAAATTTCGACATGTTTTCTAACTTTCTGACAAAGAGTTCATGGCCGGAAAGAGATAACTGAAGGGAAATTTGTTGAAGCCTATCGAACGTTATTACTCTTTGCTAATCTTGGAATCAAAGAGAACAATTTGTTTTGGATATTATTGGGCAATAAAGATTTAAAGTAGTACTACGGAACGAAGTTTTCAAGACAGAGCTATGAAAAATCGATTGCTGTCTAGAATCCTAACTCAAATCGGTAATAATGAAGACAATCGTTAAGGGGGCGAGCTGGCACAATCGTTAACGCGCTGGATCTTACCTTGCATCCTTTCAGGGTCGATAAATTAAGTACCAGTAGCGTACGGGGCTCGATCTAATCGACTGGCCCCCTCCCCAAAATTTCATTCCATACGTATAGAGCAGGATCTATTTTGGTTAGTATATTATATGAATTAACTATCAACATGTTCACCCCTCTCCTTTACTTACGACCGAGCTCCATTCCGACTGACTGGTCGTAAGTCGATCTAGTCGTATGTCGGATTTGTATTTCTCGAAACTATTTTCATTCGAACGCAACTGATGCACGAAGGCGACTGAGTGAGAGACAGTAGCTAGCAGTGGATGCCTGAGCCTGAGGGAGGGCTGCGTTGTAAGATGTTGCCTTAGATATCGTAACGCGTAACGTCTGAAAATCGAATTTTCTTATTATTTTGTGGTTGTAGGTGCAGATGGTCGTAAGTCGCATAGGTTGTAAGTCGAGGAGAAGGTGTATATTTGTCTATACGAGTATGTAGGCTTTGTATATATGCATGTATGTAATGACTCTTACAAAGACTTGTTTAGTTAAGTTCTTTCATGTATATTCATATATTTCTATGTGTTTATATGAATTTATATATATTTTTGCATGAAAATTATATGAAATTAAATCTATTTTTATATGTGCATTTACATGTATTTATATCAATTTTTGTATATACTTTTATAGATGTATGTTGTTATTTTGTGTATAATTTTCTAGTGCTTATCTGCAATTTTTATAGGTTTTGTAAGCAAAAAATTTGGGTTGAGAAAATTTTAGTACAAAATGAATTTTCCGTATAAATGTTTACCATTATTTAGTTCAGTCGTAAATTAATTGCGGGGGAAAACTCTTCTGCACTACATCACCAAGGATACCTAAAGATACTAGAGCAAATATAGAAAAGAGCGTGACACAGTAGAATGCTAGTGATGTAAGAAGATGTCAAAAGGTAATTACAAAATATAGAAAGTGGATTAAATTATTCAATTTTCTGGATAGGCTGGGGGCGGGGTGAAATAGCAGAAATGCAACGCTTCGGACAAAAACGTTTATCAGAAAAACTCTCGATGAGATATTACATCTCTCCTTTTCTCATTAAAATATATTATTCAACATTGTAATTCATACATACATACATACATACATACATACATACATACATACATACATACATGCATACATATACATATATTTGTGTGTGAGGGTGTGTGTATATGTGTATATTTATGCAATTAAGTATGTATTTGTGTATCTATGCATGTATGTGCATGTAGGTTTGCATGTATAAGTATATTTTTTGCATATGTGAGTATGAATATATGTATGCACGTGGATGCTCTGTGTGATAGTATTTTATATGTAAGTGGTTTACGAAACGGTCTGTTGGTAAATATGAACATATATTTGTAACTTATTTATTTAGTTGTTACTAGATAGCTTGTTAAATGTAAATAGAAGCGAAATTTATCTAAACAAAGAGAAGGAAATCAACCATGAGCAGCATTGATTTCTATACGACTGCTTATATAAGTACACACACACATTAACATGATCATAGACAAACACATATAATATGCACACAAGCATTAATATTAGAACTATTTTCTGTAACAAATACAATGCTATGTTCGAAGTGAAGCGACGCACAGAGGTGGCCATGTGGTAAGCAGTTCGGTTTGCTAACATGTGGTAAGAAGCTCGATTTGCAGCCATGTTTGGTTCAGTCCCACAGCGAAGAAATTTGCGTAGGTGTCTTCTGTGATAAGCTCCAGCCCGACCAATTCCTTGCGAGTGAAACTGACTGGCGGAAAATGTTTAGTAACTCGTTGTATATGTGATTGCGTGTGTGAGTGAGAAAAAGAGAGGGGGAGACAGGCAGACAGACAGACATACAGACAGTATAGAGAATATGTGCGTGTGTGTGTGTGTATATGTCTCCACTCAAAATGATTGCCAACGGTGGTACAGACGACCACAAATACAAAGACGCAAACACATGCTTAAACATTCTCTCTCTCTCTCTCTCTCACACACACAAACACACGCGCGCGCACGCACACACATATATATTCTTGTCTTCTTTTATTGCTTTTCATCATTTGACTGCGGTCATGCTGGGGTACCGCCTTTAGTCGAGCAAGTCGACCCCAGGGCTTATTCTTTGTAAGCCTAGTACTTATTCTATCGGTCTCTTTTGCCGAACTGCTTTGTTACAGGGACGTAAACACACTAGCATCGGTGGTCAAGCGATGTTGGGTGGGGGTAACACACATACACACGTACATGCACACACACACACACACAGATATATATATATATAATATATATATATATATATTATATATATATATATACAATATATATATATATATATATATATATATATATATATATATATATATATATATATACATACATACATATCTATCTATCTATCTATATATATATATATAAAGGGAGAGAGAGAGATATTGATAGATACATAGATAGATAGATAGATAGATAGATAGATAGATAGATAGATAGATAGATATACATATATGCATATATATTATAGGTGCATATTATATAATAGTTATATATATACATATTAACATATTATAATACATATCTGTGTGTGTGTGCATGTGTGTGTACAGACAGAGAGAGAGAGAGAGAGAGAGCTTGAGAGAGAGAGAGAGACAGAGAGAGAGAGAGAGAGAGAGAAAGGAGAATATAAAGGAAGAGAGAGTTTTCGACTCACAGACAGACGAATTGATAAACAGAGATGTCGGTGAATAGACTTAAAATTCAGTTGTAAAAGAGATTGCTAAAGTGATGACGGCCAAGGTGGAAAAGGGAGATAAGGAGATATCTTTTTTTTGTATATTTACGAGTGCATTGATATTTAAAATTGTTGTAATATGTAAATTGGATAAAGGTCAATGTTTAGAAAGAAGATGGACAGAAATTGAAGTAACGTCGAGAGGAAGCATATGGTGAAAACAGGAAACATTTTGTAAAAAGGAATAAGAATTTTTTTTTCTTTTTATCTCGCAAGAATAAACATGTTTATTTGAAATTGCGCAAAACATATTTTTGAAGTACTAACGTTATCGTTAAACACATACATATTCCTATATTTTCTGTTATACACAAACAAACACACACACACACACATACATATATACATAAATACATGCAAGTGCAAAAGCACACCCGCTCACATACTGACGTATATAAATATCATACATTGGTACACATCAACTCATATTGTCTGATTGGTATTTAACTATTTTTCGGTTTCAAGTTAAGTTTGATTTTTTTTTTACTTTAGATTATGTTATTCATCGCTGCACTCCTAGCTGGATGGTAAAGAAACCTGCCTCCAAAAGAGGTGACAATGGGTTCAGTGCCGTTGCCCAGTACCTTCGACAGGGCCCTTTTTCAATAACCCCAATATGACCAAAGTTTCTGAATGAATTTCGAAGATGAAACTGTGTAGAAGCCTATCGTGCTGATATATATATATATATATATATATATATATATATATATATATATATATATTATATATATATGTATATTATATATATATTATATAAAAGGGCTTAGTAAAATAAATTACTTTGCCGCATACTGAACTCATTAGAAATAGTAGCTAAAAAAAACTTTTTTAAAACTATTTCTAATACTTAAAGAAAACCTCTCTCATATAGTGTTTGCTCAATTCAACTCACGAAAGTATGGGGGTAAAGACATTAAAAAATCAAATGCAAAGGTTATTTGAGAACGTACGTTTCAAGATTAGTCAACTCGACATTTCTATCATCAGCTCAGAACTCCTTGGTTTGGATTTGAAAACACTGAAAGTGGGAGCATACCCTTTCGGCTTCTTATCGCTTCTGAAGATCTGCTCGAAACTAACAGTGCCAGCAAACTCAAATATGCAAGCGAAGAATTTTTGCTCTCCCCTTTCCACCAGCGTGGGTTAAAATCAGCAAACACTATGCTTTTTTCGGTAAAATCCGAGGCATTAAATAGAGAGAGATGAATTATAATTTCAACAATTGAGGGTAAAATTAATTAATTATTAATCAATTTCACCAAGTATTCAGTATGCAAAGGGACCATTTAAGGCGAATTCAAATTATTACATTATATAAAAGGGCTTAGTAAAATAAATTACAAGGGAGGTCAGTCGCTCCACACTACTTGACCGGCAGCTACAGACGCGTTTCGGGGTATTGCCCCTTTTCAATGCAGCGTAGCCAGCCAGTAGGTGTCACTTCCGACAATCTCTGTTCGATGGTTTTATTTACCTAGTTTCGG
>NC_043018.1:29539106-29564106 GCF_006345805.1 Octopus sinensis
GAGTTCAGTATGTGGCAAAGTAATTTATTTTACTAAGCCCTTTTATATTAATGTAATATTTTGAATTCGCCTTAAATGGTCCTTTTACATACTGAATACTTGGTGAAATTGATTAATAACTAATTAATTTTACCCTCAATTGTTGAAATATATATATATATATATATATATGAATATATATAAATATATATATATATATGCATGTATGCACGCTAACAGGAATAAGCTCACACACATATACATGCATACATAGTTTGCCCGTGTATCCGTGCGTTGTGTGCATGCCCAAGTATGCATGCATGTTGTCTGTGCAAGCGTACAAACCCATATGTGTAGACACTCTCTTCACCAAGTTTACAGAGTCTTTCTCAAATAACAATTCGTATTCATGAATGTGTGTATCTTTTATTTTCGGGGAAAGGCGTATTATGTCTGGGTGTATGTGTGTTCAGTGGCTGTGTTTGACTATGTTCCTGAATGTACTGTATACTGGAGCATGCGTGAATCTGTACACACTATCAAGTATATGTGTGTGTCTGTGCCTGTGTCCGTGTCTCTGTGTGTGTATTATGAATGTATATATATGTATGTATATATATATACACACACATATAATATATATATATATATATATATATATATATATATATATATATATATGTGTGTGTACTTATGCGTGTGTGCGTACATATATATATATATATATAACAATTATATGTGTGTGTCTGTGCCTGTATCTGTATGTCTGTGTGTGTATTATGACTGTATATACGTGTATATATATATATATATGTGTGTATAAATTTATGCATGTATGTATGTGAAATGGTGTGTATGTGTCTGCATGATTCTAATGTACTCTGCCTATGTGTTTTGTAAATGGAGTTTTCGCTGGTGGAGATCGTAATGAGAGATAGCTAACATTTATTAAATAACAATTTGCAAAAACTCTGTATGAACCCATGGGAAATATAGAAGCAAGCGGAAAGTCCAGAAACATACTTCGATATTTCAAACATAGCATTTGTTATGTATTTACATGGACTAAGCAGAGTATGTTATTGCCAAATCAATAATTTGCCAACCTTGGAAGTCTGTTTTACAACTTAATGGCTCTCCAAATATTAATCTATCAAAAAATAGAAGAGAAAAAATGAAATAAATTAAAAAATAAATGATAAAAGTGAATATTTTTTTCCGAAACTACACCGATGTAAAAAAAAGAAAAAAAACTGTCTTTTATTTCATTTCATTTTGAATCATTTTTCATTTACATAAAAAATTAAAACAGAAATACAACACTGAAACATGTATAAGACAAAAAAAAAGGAAAACTTGAACCACTGATAGAATTAGTGAAAAGAATGGTGATAGACTGAGCTAGTAATACAACGCTATAGGCAGAAAATAATGAGTCACTCTATGCCTGTATATGTAAATCACTTGAGAAATGGCGGCGAGCTGGCAGAAACGTTAGCGCGCCGGGCGAAATGCCTAGCGGTATTTCGTCTGCTGCTACGTTCTGAGTTCAAATTCCGCCGAGGTCGACTTTGCCTTTCATCCTTTCGGGGTCGATTAAATAAGTACCAGTTACGCACTAGGGTTGATATAATCGGACTTAATCCGTCTGTCTGTCCTTGTTTGTCCCCTCTGTGTTTAGCCCTTTGTGGGTAGTAAAGAAATAGGTATTTCGTCTGCCGCTACGTTCAGAGTTCATATTCCGCCGAGGTCAACTTTGCCTTTCATCCTTTCGAGGTCGATTAAATAAGTACCAGTTACGCACTGGGGTCGATATAATCGACTTAATCCGTTTGTCTGTCTTTGTCTTCTCTGTGTTTAGCCGCTTGTGGGTAGTAAAGAAATAGGTATTTCGTGTGGCGTAAAGCGCTGAGTTCAAATTCCGCCGAGGTTGACTTTGCCTTTTATCGTTTCGGATTCGATAAATTAAGTACCAGTTACGCACTGTGGTCGATGTAATCGACTTAATCCCTTTGTCTGTCCGTTAGCACGCCGGGCGAAATGCTTAGCGCTATTTCGTATGTCTTTCGTAAGTTCAAATTCTGCCAATATCAACTTTGCCTTACATCCTTTCGAGGTCGATAAATTAAGTACCATCTGCGTACTGGGGTCGATATAATTGACTTGCCCACTCCTCAAAAAGTTTTCACCTTGTGCCGAGAGTAGAAAAGAATCGTTAGCACGTCAGACAGTAAAGCTGAGGAACACTTTCCCTCCGAGTATTTACGTTCTGATTTCATTTCTCGTCGACGTCCCATGTATCTTTCTTATCTTCGATCATTGGTTTCGATGTAATAGATCCGTCCCTATTCTGATGTCATATCAATCACTTATACACCATGGCAAACAGGTACCCGATTTTATGAGACCTTGTGGCCAAGAAGAAATTTTATAAAGTAGTTGCGAGAGTGTCGATAAGGCCGAACATGTTCCTTAAAAGATGATATATATATATATATATATATATATATATATAAGCACATATATCGGTGTATCAACAGACTTGTACCAACTCCGCGAATGAGTACTTTACATTCATAACTATTAAAAATTGCATTTTCAAAAATCGTATTTTGCAGTTTTACGTCTCCGATAAAATTTTAAAATAACTTTGAGGACGGTAGACCCATTCGCATGAACCCTTGTCACTACTAATCTCTACCTTTCGCATTATTAGTTTTTTTTTTATGTTTGACGCATCAACGTTGCTCGAAATACAATTTCCGAACAAATCCCTGCAAAATATCATTTAAAATATGCATTTAAAAATTCTTATAAGGAAGCAAAGCTTGGAAGGGGAATATTATCATATTCATTATCTCAAGAAAAAAAATAAAATAAAGGGTTTGGATCTTTTCTGTTCGAACGGCAGTTTTTAACATAATTTCTAGGTAACTAAAAAAATTTAAACTTCGTATACTGGTAGAATGTATTTATAAAACATCTTTTTCTCTTGGCTTTATTGAGATAATTCGATAGTTTGTAAGATATTTGTTGTTTTTTTTCTTCAATTTCTGTAATTTTAACCAATCAGTGATGTCTATTGAGTTAAAAAAGCATTCTGTGCCGTATGAATATACCCTTCCCCCACCCTTAACCCTAACTAACCCTAACCCTAAAAGAGATTCAAATGCAATAGATCGATTCTAGGGTCATAATTATGGGTGACAATTTCATATGACACCACTAGAAAAAACTGCCGTTCAAACCGAAAAGATCCAAGGTTTTTCTTTCGAACTTTAAGCTCTTAGGGCCTATTTTCCTGCTTGTGTGGCATATATTTTCACCCCGCAACCACATGGACAGGACGCAGTTCCACACCCATTTTTGACAGAAGTGAAATGAAATGATACGAATCGAAACCGCCATCTTAGGTTCATTAATGTAAACACTCTCATGACTGAGACACGCACCTTTGCCATTCGTTATCTTCAACCACGCAAAAACTCATCTCGGAAAAAAAAAATTATTTAGTTTTGTCTATCTAAGAACATTATCAGGAAAACAAATCGGCTTGTACTAATTAGAAGCTTATATATCCTGAGCTTTCAATTTGCATATATTGTCTGGACAGATATATATCTTCATTTCAAAAACATCTTTCGAAATGTTTCAAGTAATAATTTTTTCTTTTTTTTTTTTTCCTCTCCGAACTGAGTTGTCAATTTAACATTACGGTTAGAAAGAAAAAAATAATGAGTTAAAGTTGGAGAATGACAGTGACCGTGCACGAACTAAGTATAAAGTTGTAGCAAGTGAACTTAGTGATTTACCTGAAAGGTCAAAACGAAAACAAATTTGTGAACGACAGTGATAAAAAAAAAACAAATATTCGGTTTGAACTGCAATCTTTAACATAATTTCCAGATAACTATAAAATTTTAAACTTCGTATACTGGTAGAATTTGTTTATAAAACATCTTTTTCTCTTGGCTTTATTGAGAAAATTCTATAATTTGTAAGATATTAGTTGTTTTTTCTTCAATTTCTGCAATTTCAACTAATCACTGAAGTCTATTGAGTTAAAAAAAAACATTCTGTCCCGTATGAATATGTCCCTCGTTTAAGAAACAGATTGGGTTTATTTACATTTCTGAAGAAAAAAAGATACCCTTCCCTCCACCCCTAACCCTAACCCTAACTAACCCTAACCCCAAAACAGATTGAAATGCAATAGATCGATAGTAGAGTCATAATTATAGGTGACAATTTCATATGAGACCGATAGAAAAAACTGCTGTTCAAACCGAAAAGATCTCAAATATTTCATTTTAAAATTGATTTCAAACTATGGCACAAGGCTACCAAATTTCGTGGAGTGGATAGGCTGATTATATAGACACCAAACCTCAAATGCTGCTTGTTTTATCGATCTCGCAATGCTGGAAGGCTAATTCGAACTCGGAGGTATTTAAGCCCAGAACGTACAGGGAGACAAAATGCTGCTAAACAATTGTCCCGGCGTGGTAACGATTCTGCCAGCTCACGGCCTTTATTTTTTTTTCTTCTTACCATTTTAATATTACGTGTATACGTAAGGCAGTGAGCTGGCAGAATCGTTAGCGCGCCGGGTAAAAATTCTTAGCGGTATTTTGTACGTCTGTACGTTCTGGTTTCAAATTCTTCAGACATACAAACATATATTCTTTCACTTGTCTCAGTCATTTGACATGCGTCAAAGGCAGAGCACCGCCTTAAAGGATTCTAGTCGAAGAAATCGACCCCAAGATTTATTCTTTGTAAGCCTAGAACTTACTCAACCAGTGTGTTTTGAAGGCGTAAAAATGTAAAGTTATGGAAACGTAAACACACCAACATCGTTTGTCAAGCGATGGCAGAGGTACAAGCACAGACAAAAAGACACACACACAAACATATCTCACTCTTCCTCTCTCTTTCTCTTCCTATATATATATATATATATATACACACACACACACACACACACACATATATATATATATATATATATAATACGACGAGCTCTTTTTCAGTTTCCGTCTACCAAATCCACTCAGAATGCTTTTAATGGAAGACACTTGCCCAAGGTGCCACGCAGTGGGACTGAATCCGGTACCACGTGGTCGGCAAGCAATCTTCTTACCACACAACCATATATTAAAAAAGAAGTAGAATGTATTAATAAATCCAGGCAGATATTTTAAAAGCACTCAGTGAAATGAGAATTTGGTTAACTACATCAAACAATATACGTGTGCATGTGGCGTGTGTGTGTATGTGTGTGTGTGTGTGTGTGTGTGCGTGTGTGTGTGTGCGTGTGTGCGTGTGTGTGTGTGAGCGAACTAATATCCTAACTACAAAGTAGATGCAGTAGAATCGCGTCAGTAACCAGTGCAACTAAAAGGTTGATATCAAATGATAAATGTTTAATCGATGTTAACAGTTTTCGTATGCTTGTGAATTGCTAATATGTATCTTCCAGGCTACAATCGAATTCCTTTCCCAAAACAGTCTCAGATCAAATCACTACCCTGGCAAGTAAGCCTCCAATCGGGGAACTGCCAAAAACGTTAGCATGCCGGGCGAAATGCTTAGCCATATTTCGTCTGCCGTTACGTTCTGAGTTCAAATTCCGCCGAGGTCGACTTTGCCTTTCATCCTTTCGGGGTCGATAAATTAAGTACCAGTTAAGCACTGGGATCGATGTAATCGACTTAGTCCATTTGTCTGTCCTTGTTTGTCCCTTCTATGTTTAGCCCCTTGTGGGTAATAAAGAAACATATAATAACTTTTGGAGCCGTAATGGCCCAGTGGTTAGGGCAACGGACTCGCGGTTGGAGTATTGCGGTTTCGATTCCCAGACCGGTCGTTGTGTGTGTATGTGTGTTTTTAGCTAAAATATCTAAAGCTCCACGAGGCTCCGGCAGTGGCGGGTGGCGACCCCCGTTGTACTCTTTCGCCCCAACTTTCACTCTTTCTTCCTGTTTCTTGAATAACGCTGCGATGGCCTGGCGTCCCGTCCAGCTGGGGGGAACGCATGCACAATAGAAACCGGGAAACCAGGCGCATGTGCCTGGCTAGGCTTTAAAAGGGCGCATAAATAAAATGATAAATAATAACTTTTATTTTATGAAAACCTTTTTTTTTCAAATGTTGTAAATATGTCAAGGACTTGTGGCAAAAACGTTTTATGAATACATACACACACACACACACACACATAGACATATATATATATAGAGAGAGAGAGACAAATGTTAATATGACTCATCTTGTCAGATGACAGCCATCTCAAATGAGGCACCTTTACGTCTTTCAATTTAAGTTTCTTCAATAGTTTTACTACTCTCTTGGTCATCATAGTAGATTCCAGTGATAAATGTTCTTTTCTACTCGAAGCAAAAGGGCTGGAATTTTTAGGAAGGGGGCCAGTCGATTAGATCAACACCAGTACGCAACTGGTACTGAATTTATCGACATCGAAAGGATGAAAAACAAAGTCTACCTCAGCGGAATTTGAACTCAAAACGTAATGATAGACGAAATACTGCTATGTATTTCGCCCGACGTGCTAACGTTTCTTCCAGCCTGCTGCCTGTTTTAGACTACAATACTTATATCAGAGTGTTTTTCTCCTACAAGAACTGCTTTTCGCGACGCCTTAGTGAAAAATAGCGTGAGCCCCCTCTAACGCTGAAAATTCTATTTAACTCATAGATTGAACCTTGACATGTGCTATCGCCGTACCAGGTCAGAAGCGACCTGAGAGTAATGGTAATTAAAGAGTTCTTCGACGCTCTGCACAGCTCCCGAAACTGATGTCTCAGCACCGAATACAGTTTAATGTCATACCCAGAAAAACGTGTATATATTAGAGATAAAACCACTATTAGGCAAATCAAACAGTGAAAATCATAAACCAATACATAGAAATAAAATTAATTAATAAAAAATATATAAAATATAATATATATATTTTAATATATATCTATTTATACTATAAAATTAGATTTAATCCTAAATCTAATTTTTCCCTGTAAATTTGGATTTACTCCCTAATATTATATATATATATATATATAGGTTAAAAAAACCTTTTGTTGGGGAAACACACGTGGTGGATATATAGAGAGAGAGAAAGAGAAAAGATTTAAAATCACAGAAGATTTGTTTAACAGGATTTAAGAGTATATCAGCGCCATGTTAATAAAGATATGCACTTTGGTAGAAAATAAGGTTTTGTTCTTTCAAAATAATTGGAATAAGAACCGGCTCCGCATTACTCATCAAAGTGAGAGTTATAAAAGATAATTATATATATATATACATATAATATATATATATATTCACAGGGGTGATTCAAAAGTCGCCATATATAAGAACAATATATTTTTTTATAAGAAACAGTTTTCTTTATTTAACTGTTGCTTATAAGAAAATAAATTTCGTCTATGTATGGTGACTAGTGAATCACCCTATACACCAATGTATATATATATAAATATATATATATATATATATATAGTATACATATATAGACACATGCACACGTACGCACATACACACAACCCCCACACACATATTTATACAAATATGTTTCTGACACTCTAGTACTGAAAAGAGGCAGCAATAACCAGAAACCAGGGCTTTGCTGTAATATTTTAACCTGAAAAGGACATCTCCTCTAGCTGGCTAACGGTACACAGCTGCATCGTTACACACACAAACACACATGTATGTATGTATGTATGTATGTATGTATGTATGTATGTATGTATGTATGTATGTATGTATGTATGCATGCATGTATGTATATGCATGAAATTCATATGCAAGCGCATTTGTGTTCCGGTGTTGTAAAATGGGGAGATGCAGTACTTTACTGAGTGAAATAAAAATTGACAAATGGGAGAGAAACCTAACAGTCTTTCATGTGTATCACAAAACTTACTTTAGACATCAAAAGCGTGACTAACAACGCAATTCCGTCTCTAGTCAATTAACATTCATTAGAATATATACACGGATAAATAGATAGATAGATAGATAGATAGATAGATAGATAAATAGATAGATAGATAGATAGATATATAGATAGATAGATAGATAGATAGATAGATAGATAGATATAACTATAACTTTCCATATTCTACCATATTATATGAGTGCATATAATTGTGTGTATATATATATATGGATGTATATATATATATGAGTATATATGTATGTACTAGTTTTGGACACACACAACATATATATATATATATGCAAACACATATATATATATATATATGTATGTATATATATATATATATATGTAGATATTTGCAGGGCTTACTGCTAGGGAGTCGGCCATATATATATATATATATATATATATATATACACATATTATATATATATATATACATATTATATATATATATGTATATAATTTATATTTATATATACATATATATATGTATTATAATTTATATATGTATATATACATATATAATGTATATATATTTATATATGTTATATATACATATATATATATATACATAATATAAATATTAGGGAATAAATCCAAATTTACAGGGAAAAAATCAGATTAGGATTAAATCCAATTTTATAGTAAAATATTATAAAATATTATTGAGACAAAACCACTATTTTGCAAACAACAAGGAAAGACTTAATCAATACATAAAATTTTAATAAATAGTCAAAAAACCGCCACTACAATTGTTTCTTGTCTTGATCGACAATCTTCAGGTGGACTTCCAATAAGTCAGTTTCAAATTATTTCCATTGGACGATTTTAAACTGATACATATTGATCATGCATAGCAGTTGTTTCGCGTCTACTGTGTATATATGCATGCGAATATATAATATATATATATATATATATATATATATATATGTGTGTTGTGTATATATATGTGTATATATATATATTATATATATATATATATATATATTTACATATATATGTATCTATACATATATATATGTATATATATATATATGTGTGTGTGTGTATATATATGATTATATATATGTATATGTATATATATATATTTACATATATATATATGCATATATCTATATATATATATATATAATATATATATATATATATAGAGATATATATTATATATTCGCATGCATATATACACAGTAGACGCGAAACAACTGCTATGCATGATCAATATGTATAAGTTTAAAATCGTCCAATGGAAAATTCCTCTGAAATTCCAATCATTCCCCACTCTATCACAACTTCTGGTTCCGTTCTAAAGTGTTCTGCCAGTGTTTAAGCAGATTTTCGCGAGATTATTTTTATCGCAATTCTATCTTAGTTATAAATATTCATCTATCGACAAAATAATAATCTGTTTTAATAAATGCATCAAAATATATCTCTCTTTTGCTTCATAAACAAGTTTACATATAGTTGTTCGCCTGTGTGTGTATGTTTGCCCGCCTGTGTGTGTATATATTCCCGCCTGTATGTGTGTATGTGTGTGTGTGCGTGTGTGTTTTTTGTGTGTGTAGTGCCGTATACGGAAGTAATTTGGTGGCCACCACTACAATCTACTCGCGCATATTTTATAGATCCACATAGTGGTGATGAATGTTATATACTAAGCGTCTCTCTCTCTCACACACAATCTCTGTCTTTCTCTCTCTGTCCCTCTCTTTCTCTCTCTCTCTCTCTCTCTCTCACACACACATACACAAACAAAAACTTAGTAATTTAAACGCTGTAAGCAATAGTTTTCCCATCACAGTATTTCATAACACACTATCGTTATCTCGCCGGGCGAAATGCTTAGCAGCATTGCGTCTGCCGTTTCGTTCTGAGTTCAAATTCCGCCGAGGTCGACTTTGCCTTCCATCCCTTCGGGGTCGATAAATTAAGTACCAGCTACGCACTGGGTTCGATGTAATCCACTTAATCCGTTTGTCTGTTCTTGTTTGTCCTCTCTGTGTTTAGCCCGTTGTAGGTAGTAAAGAAATAGGTATTTCGTCTGTCTTTATGTTCTGAGTTCAAATTCCGCCGAGGTCGACTTCGCCTTTCATCCTTTCGAGTCGATAAATTAAATACCAGTTGCGTACTAGGGTTTATCTAATCGACTGGCCTCCTCCCCAAAACTTTCAGGCCTTGTGCCTAGCGTAGAAAAGAATGAAACTAGATGTTTGGCGTCGATGATATAGTAAAAGATATAGAAAACAAAACAGATTGTAGAAATTATGCGATTAGGAGTATGAGCTAAGGTAAGTAAATTAGATTGACATTCAGATTAAAGGTAGAAGATAGTACGAAACATAAAACTGTCACGTGATAAATGTATAGAAATAGAAATATATGAAAATAATTATGGAGCATAATACAAACAATAAAACCGAAATATTCAAAACAAAGTCATCGCGTATTACCAAGTATATAAAATTATATGAATATAAACAAATGAAAAAACAATAAAAAACATGTAAAAACAGTCATATAAAAATTGGAAATGTACAAATATAAAAAGCCACGTACCAAATTTTATAAGTTTAAAATAACTGAATATAAATATATGAATAAATTGCATTCAATTGCGTAAACAATAGGTAATATTAACGTATTAAAATATATTAGATCATATAAAATTATATCTACAAAAATAATTGGAATTTTGAGGAAGAATACGTATATATATATATATATAGATATATACATGTGGCACCATCCAAAACATATATATATATATATATATATATATATATATATATATATATATATTAAGGAGTGTATCAAATATATATGGATAGAAGGAAAAACAATGAAGTATATCAAAGCTGATAAAAATATAGAACGTATCGAAGTGCATTGTAAAATTATGTATATTATTGTTAAAAAATAATGTACGCACCGAATAAAGGAAGACCATGGTAAAATGACCGAAATTTATCAAAAGTTAGTCCAAAAATTGACAAAGCTAGAGAAACCTAAGAATTAGGGGGAAGAAAGGAAGTTCAGTTGGCAGCTATAAGAAATTGCAAATTAAAGCTTATATTGTATAAAATGTGTTATGTATTTGATCGGCTAATTGAAGTATACTAGTTAGTATAAATGAGAATACGCAGAACAATCTGAGGAGAGTGTCATATGCGCAGTCATAGCGCAGAGGTCGCAGGAATTATTAAATAGAGATATCGTGGAGTGTTTATTGAAGATACAGAGTTGGAGAGAAATAAGAGAACATCAGGAACGTTTAATATTATAACAATTCGACGTTGAGAGGTCGTACATCATATCAGTATGTGTATTTGTATGTATGTTTATTGTTCTAGTTTTCTTTAAGTTCTTCTTGTGAGAGTTCAAGTCGGTCGCTAACAAAACGACAAGACATTTTGACTTAAGAGAGTTCTCGGTATTCGTAAATATGTAACTGACTCAGTAACTTGGTCGAGCTGTGGATGCATTCACCCAAGTGGATGCATACACCAAAGTGGATGCATACACCAAAGTGTATGCATTTATTCACCTAAAAATCTCAGATGGATAATTTTTAGAATGTCTTACAGATCCTCACTGCATCAATGTTACTTTGCTCTTTCTTCGTAAAACCTAGCATTGCTACATTTTAGGGCAATTTTCTGGTACTTACATACAAATGAAAATTCATAGTCAAGCTACAAAAACCGTAAGTTCCGCATTTATTCACCATATTCTCATTTTTCCCGTCATATCTGTTTCAAATGACTGAAACGAGTAAAAGAGTATATTTTACTGTGTCTGGGGAGAGTCATTCTCTTTTAGTTCCTTAGTCACCCACTATTTAAAAGGTTGCAAGTCGCAATGAAAATTTTAGTAAATTATAACAAGTAAACGAACGGGAATCAGACCGGTGAGTGTATTAAATTAATAAGGTACGAAACGAGAATGACTCTTCCCAGACGCAATAATATATTTCATAGAAAATCTGTAGAGATGACATTTAAAAGTTACATGGTAGCACTGGTAACACGGTAACACACAGTATTGACATATAAAGTGTTTAATAAACTTTGTAGTACATTTTGGTTGCGATGTCTCTAGAAGTAACGAATGTGTATAAACGTTCCCCATCGTCGCCATCATGATACTTCATTTTTCCAAACTGTTTCAGAATCGATTGTGTGGCGGATAAAATTCTTTGTGGAATGTTATCTTGAGCAGATACGCCTTTCTCTCGTCAGGAGTATTTCAGAATAGGAACTATGTTTTCTTGGATAAGTTTCAAAAGAAAATTTCTGTACCCGGTTGCTCATCCATAACATGTTGCAGTGACAGTGAGTTTAATCCTTAGGCAGAATTTTATTTTTCTGATTTTGATTCCATTCAACTAAAACTGGTTTTCACCGGAGAAACAACCATTCATACAAAATTGAAAATTAACAGGAAATATACAAAGAAGAAACAACGAAAAGAGAAAATTAACGCAACTAATTTCACAGCATGAGACATCGCGTTTTAGCAGAACAAATATTATTTTAATGATTAAAAACGTTCCTTTCAACAATCTGAATGATGCTGTTTAACAACGAGATCAACAACCCACACAGGCAAACTTTGCCAAACCCACAAAAGATATTAATTTTAATCATTGAATGTGTCGTTTTGAGCGAAGATAGGATTGTCTGAAGTTTTGTCGCCAGTATTATGGACAACAATGAAACAAGTCGTATTAATAAACTTGCAGAGAAAATGTTTACTGTGGAAAAGTATATGATTAAGTGAATTAGATTTTATCCAAGAAATACTAAAGTGAGAAGTCATAAACATCTATATCTTTAAAGAAACAGGTGTTTTTTGTTAACCTCCAAAGAAACAAGAAGTGGATCTAGCTGATGTGTGGAACGATACGGAGTATCTTATGCATAGATATTAAGCATCTTATGCATGGTTTTAAAAATGATGGTGTAGTTCATTCCACGATGCATGGGATGACACAGCATGAAGATCTGTTTAAATAGCGTAAACAGAAGATATGTACCAACGTGATAAACTCCAGGTAAACGGGAAGAGTATGTATGCTTGGATTAGCGATCCTAAGGACTCCTAAGAACCCTCGTTTAAGAAACAGATTGGTTTTATTTACATTTCTGAAGAAACAAAAGATACTCTTCCCCCTAATTCTAACCTTAACCCTAAAACAGATTGAAATGCAATAGATCGATACTAGGGTCATAATTATGGGTAACAATTTCATATGACACCACGAGAAAAACTGCCGTTCAAACCAAAAAGATCCATATAATGTAAAAATATAAAACAAAGCTATATAGGCCCATAGGCCTACTTACGACCAGTCGGTCAGAACCAAATATGGTCGTATGTCGACGACGACCTGTACTTTATTCAGTCCGATTGACCCCAATACATTTAGTTCTCTCATAAGTTTAACAAAAATTATGTTCACTCATACAAACAGCAGGGGGGGATAGAGAGGAGGAGGAGAAGAGAGGGGGAGAGGTGTAGAAACAGAAGGGGTGAAAGAAGAGAAGAATAGAAGGGGAGGGACAGAGAAGGAGAAGGAGAGAAAAGAGGAGGGAAAGAGAATGGTGAGGAAGAGAATAAGCCAGCGTCAAATCAGTGACGCCAAATAGACGGCGCCAATGCAGTTGCGCCAAAACGTACCAAGACTATGAGTATCTTAGTTTCCAAACTTTTGTAGCTGCACAAATCTATAAAAATAATTAAGAATGGTGGCTGATTCTCTGATTTTGCAATAGGAGATGTTTTCATTTTGATGTTAATCTTCTTCTAGCCTCAAGATATGAAGAAGACAGCATTTTATATACCAAGATGTTCCAACAATTTTAGGTAAGTCAAAAGAATTTTTAAATACAGAATTCAATTGGTTTCTCCACCAGAAAATTGGATAACGTTGGTAAAATTCAGATGATGCTGTTATTGTTGTTGGTGTTGTTGTTGTTGTTGTTGTTGTTGTTGCTTATGTCATTCAATGAACGGAAATTGAACGACGAAATACATTTTCTTTATTTTCCACTTTGATAATACGATTTCTATATTCTATGAAATAACCATTTCTCGTGCATAATGGGGACAGCAAAAACCCCACTGTTTCATTTTAAGTAACTGTGTAATTCGGTGAGCGTACATTCCCAATACATGCAATTAGATTACATACAGGCAAAGCCATGGCTGTGTGGTTTAGGAGCCTGCTTCCCAATCCTAGAATTTTGTGTTTCAGTCCCACTGTGCAGTACCTTATGCAAGTGAATTCTATTATAGCCCGTGGGGCCGAGTCCTGTGAATGGATATCGTAAACAGAAAATTAAAAAAAGATTTTCATGTATATGAGAGTGCTTGTACATGTATGTATGTATGTATATATATTATATATAATTATATATATATATTATAGATATGTATATATATATATTTATATGTATGTTTTACATATGTCGCTAGATGTAAAATTATAAATGTGATGTGTGTATATATATATATGTTGGTGGCGTGTGTGGATATTATATATATATATATAATATATAGATATATATAACTACATGTGGTCTGTTGGTGATTTCTTCTTCTCCTCCTTCTTCGGGTCTCTCCCTTTCTCCTTTCCGACAAAGAGTTATCCTCGAAACGTTAAACTCTCTCTTTTCCCCAAGCGTGAAGCTAATATACTTTTGGGGCACATCCTCAGGTTCGGTGTTTTTCTTTCTTCGCTTTCTTATACGTGTAATCCAATTCATTATATATACATACATACATATACACGCCATATACATATATATCTACATATATATATACATATATATGCATATACATATATATATATACATACATCTATATAGATACACACACACACACCATATATATATTATATATATATATATATATATATATATCTATATATATATATATATAACATCATTATATATATACTTATATATAGATATATATATATAATATATATATATATATATATATATATTATATATAGTCAAATCGAATAAATGAACATTAAAAAAATCAATAACAAACAACAAGAAGATATGCACATTTAATGCAGCCGTTTGATGCTTGGTAAATTGAGCTTTTGATATTTCGAGCATAGCTCTTCGTCGAAAGGTAAAATGAAAAAGAAAATCGTCGGAAAGGAAAAAGGAAAAAATCACCAACAGCATGTCTGTGAACAGCAGTGGAAAGCGATAGGGAAGGTGGTTTACACAGATTGAGGCACAGAGAGAGAGAAAGAGAGAGAGATGTTAGATATAGATTTAATCAAATCTATAATATATATTTCTACTCATCCTGCGTCTATACCTCACAGGTGAGATGTTGTAAAATCTACTGCATTTGCATCACAGAAGCAGATTGCCTCTCCTCGGGTGATTTAAAAAAAATAAGTTCCTCGTTCTATCTACTCTCCATTTCTCCTACGTCCACGTACACCAAAGAATTCCTGCAGCAAGTCCGGTAGCGTAATGCTCCACCGTTGATGTCGACAGCAGGTAGCCGATGACAGTAGCCGAGCATGTGCCGGCACATGGCCTAGTGGTTAGAGCAGCGGACTCGCGGGTTCGAATCTGAGACCGGCGATGTGTGTGTTTATGAGCGAAAAAACCTAAGCTCCACGCGGCTCCGGCCGAAGGTAATGGTGAACTTCTGTTGACTCTTTCGCCACAACTTTCTCTCGCTCTTTCCTCCGCATCTTGTAGCTTACCTGGGATGTCCCGGCATCCCGTCCAGGTGGGGCACCTATACGCCAAGAAAACTGGGAACCCGGCCCTTATGAGCCAGGCGTAGAGGAGCATTACACAGCATACTACAAGGTTTATATCCGTATATAATTAGTATTTTAACTATTTATATATGTGTCTGTGTATGTGTGTGTGCGCACGTGTATATATATATATATATATATATATATAATATATATGTGAGTTTGTGTGTGTGTGTTTGCGTGTGAGCTTGCGTCGTGTTAGTCCTTCTCCAACACTTGACAAGCAGTGTGAATTTTTTTACGTCTGTATGACTTAGCGGCTCACCAAAAGAAACCGACAGAATAAATACCAGACTTAATAAACAAACGCTAGATTCGATTTCTTCGATTAACCCCGTGAAGGCCGTGCTACAGCATGGCCGCGTTTCAATGAATGAAACAGATAAAACGTAAAAGATATATATAAAATATATTCAGCGCAGGAGTTGCTGTGTGGTAGGTAGCTTGTTTACCAACCGCATGGTTCCGGGTTCAGTCCCACTGCGTGGCACCTTGGGCAAGCGTCTTCTACTATAGACTCGGGACGACCAATGCCTTGTGAGTGAATTTGGTAGACGGAAACTGAAAGAAGCCTGTCGTATATATGTATATATATGTATATGTATGTGTGTGTTTGTGTGTCTGTGTTTGTCCCCCTAGCATTGCTTGACAACCGATGCTGGTGTGTTTACGTCCCCGTTACTTAGCGGTTCGGCAAAAGAGACCGATAGAATAAGTACTGGGCTTACAAAGAATAAGTCCCGGGTCGATTTGCTCGACTAAAGGCGGTGCTCCAGCATGGCCGCAGTCAAATGACTGAAACAAGTAAAAGAGTAAAAGAGTAAAGAGTATGTCTGAAATTTCGTTCCGTCACCAAACCAAATTTTCCTTTTCATCCTGCGTTTTTGTATATTGAAGAATAGGAAGCAATTTGTTTCCACGTAGACAATGAGACCAAAAGTAACGGTTAAATTACCATGGGGAGCGAAGTTTCCAAAGTTTTGCAGAGAAGCTTTGCCTGAGATGACAGGTTATTTTTCCAAATAATACAAACCATGATGAAGCAGATCACAACAAGTCCGCTAGGATTCTGTTTTTTATCTTTAACCATACACACACACACACATACACAAACGCACACACACATAAACACGCAAGCACGCATATATATATATATATATATATATATATATATATATATATATATATATATATATATATATATATATTTATATATTATATATATATGTATGTATGTATATATATAATATATATATATAAATACATGTATATATATATATATATATATAAATATATATATATATATAAATACATGTATATACATATATATATATATATATATATCAATATGTATATATAGATACAATGTATATATATATATATATATTTTTATATATATATACATGTATTTGCATATATTATATATATATATATATATATATACATGTATCTATATATGCATATTGATATATATATATATATATATATATATGTATATACATGTATTTATATATATATATACATGTATTATATAATATATATATTTATATATATACATACATACATATATATATATATATATATATACATGTATTAATATATATATATGTATGCATACACGTATGATAGATATAT
This sequence comes from Octopus sinensis, assembly GCF_006345805.1. Classification (NCBI taxonomy): domain Eukaryota; kingdom Metazoa; phylum Mollusca; class Cephalopoda; order Octopoda; family Octopodidae; genus Octopus; species Octopus sinensis. The sequence continues at coordinate 29,556,500 of NC_043018.1, forward strand.
ATCTCTCATATCATCTTTGTGACTCTCCTTATATATTCATATATAGACTCATATATATGTATACACAAATATATATAAATACAAAGACACAAAGACATGCACACACACACACACACACACGCTCATATGTATACACCTTTATGCTTATATACATACATATGTGCGTGTATGTGTCTGTGTATAACCATATTCAAAGTGTAATATATACATAGTCATATGCTGTGTGTGCGTGTATGTCTGTGTATCTTTGTATCGTATGTGTGTGTGTGTGGGTGCGCGCGTGTGTGTGTGTCTTTGTATTGTTGTGTCACGCACAGAGAGGAGACCAATGTCTGGTTTGTTTACGTCCAGAAAATGAAGCAGGTCCACAAAGGAGCCGATAAAATACGTACCAGACATGCAAATATATATTAGGAACGATTTATTTCTGTAAAACACTTCAAAGCGGTGCTCCAGCATGACCTCAGTCCACTGACTTAAATGAAAAGATAAAAAAATATATTTGTAGTTATAAATATAATTAATTAACTTCACACTAAAATCTCTCTTATTTCTCTTATTGAACCCCCGTCAACACGCCACCCTGAGCTTCTTTAATCGACAAAAAGCTGACCCTTTCACATCTCATGTCTTCCTCTCCGACTCATTCCTTCCTTAAAGAACACCAACTACCTACAAATCATTTCCCTTCACTATTCCTACTTTCTCATACCCCTTCCTCTTCTTGGAATCCTTTTTTGTTCCCGTCCCAGCATTCACAATTTCCTTTTTCCTTCTAACGCAACGGCATTGATCGGACCCAGCCATGGCGTTACCTTCCCTAAATATGCTTCTAACAACTTCATATCTGTGCCCCAATGCTTCCTCTGTAATTCGATCTATTGCGATCAAAGGGCCAATATGGAGTCGGCAGGTTCGCGAGGCACTTCAGTGACAACCAACTGAGCAATGAGTCGCCTGTCTCTCGATAATTTCGTCCCGTAGACCATTCCAACTAACACCTCTTGTCCCTCGGCTTGGGCTCCGTCTATCATGCAGCATCGGAGATTACTGGAGAACATTTTCTCTCTGCCGACGTATGCTGTTTGGTCTAAATTCACCCCTTCATTTTGTAACCTGTTCCAGAATTCTCTTTAGTTTTCCTTTTCACTTTTTCTACATTCCCACATACATGCGATTCCCGCCCTCCCTCAATACACATCACATAACCCTCACCATTCTCACATTTAAACACTCCAACAACAGCTTAATACAGTTTCTATAAATCACACAAAAACCCTCCTCTGACTAGCCTCGTTCACACATTCCCCTATACCTCTACACTTCATGTACGCAAACACACAATCTACTGCTATCTTAGTTCATAAGCCCCACTCTTCATTTATATACGAGCATACACATATACGCATACACCCATACACTGTTACTCTGACGAACACGTGTCGACATACGCTTGAACTCACTCACACATTCATTTTTCGAAATCTTGGCATTGCTGTTTTTGGTAGGGTTTTGAGTCACTCCTTTATTTCCACTTATCAATTCTACTTGATTTTTACGGATTCTTTAGCTTTCCAACATCCCTTCAATCAAGCACCTACTTCCATCGCTTCCTTTTCTTATGAACTCGCCTCTCAAAATGAACAACTTATATCCTCACCACTCTTTTCTTTTCATACCAAGCGCGTCACATCCGACATTTTGCTCGTCACAGTTATTTCTTCTCGGTGAGTTTCACCAGCATCTTCATTCCAAATATCTTTTCTACTTCATAGATTTTAATAGGTTTCTACAAACCTCTCAACACTCTATCAAAGTTTCTGGTTACTTTACGATTGTTGAATAATCTCAACCAATTTCTTTGGCTTTTATTCTCGCTAAAGAATTCCTGCACTTTTTTCTCTTTTTCAAATTTTAGTTTGAACTCTCTTCATTTTAAGCGTTCTCCCACTACTGCTTATTTGTGTAATACTTGCCTTATACACTTACTTGTGTTATACGCTTGCATACACATCAATAATACTTTCCTCATAACTCTTGTCTTCCCATTCGCTTCGCTTCGACAATATGATAATTCACATGCTTTCACACCTCGAATCCATTATACACGCATGCTTAAACCACAAGGCCAGTACACTTCATCAGTTGTATGCTTCTGAATGCACACACCATGTTTAACACCACGACCACCACCGACCAAATATTTCCCTGTTTTCTGATTCTCATGCCCATCTATACAAAAGCTCTTTAATTCTCTCTAAACTTCCCCAAAGAACAGCACTTCAACCAGTTTTCTGACCCTTCAAATGTATTTTCTTTTTTTCTGTCCATTAACCATTCAAATCCCTCCGTCGTTCTCTCTTTCTTCCGATGACGGACTGACGCCTGTGAACTTGAAACACTTTCTCTTTCCATTAAAGTGTTAAGCTAATACTTTATTTTCAAACTTTAGTCTTCCTGCGTTGTTATTTCTGTTGTTCATTGTATTTATTCCCATCACATAAACACACACACGCGCTTGCGCACATACAAAATAAGATACGTGTGTCTGGCTCTTTGGGTAGAATAGATAATAATTATCCGTTAAATGGAAACTATCTGCATAAAACATTACTAAAAAGTTACCGCAAGTACACATAGTGTATGCCAATCTAAGGCAGCGAACGCTCAGAATCGTTAGCACACCAGACAAAATGCTTAGCGCGATTTCGTCCGTCTTTAAGTTCTGAGTTCAAATTTCGCCAAGGTCGACTTTATTTTCATCCTTTCGGAGTCGATAAAATAAAGCACCAGTTGAGCATTCGGGTTGACGTATTCGACTTAAATCCTCCCCCGAAATTACTGGATTTGTGCCAAAATTTGAAGCAGATATTACATAAGATCTAAAACAATAGGAACCGTTTTGTAATCGACTTAATCCCCTTCCCCAAGTTGCCCTTGTAGCAAAAATTTGAAAGCATTATCATTATGTGTGTATGTATGGATGGATGGATGTTTGTGTGTTCGTTGTTTTCCTGCTTTTTAGCAATTTTTCTTCTTCCTCTTCTTTCTTCTTCGGGTGGCGAGATGGCAGAATCGATCACACATTCGACAAAATGCTTAGCAGTATTTCGACCGTATGTACGTTCTAAGTTCAAATTCCACCGAGGTCGACTTCAACTTTCATCATTTCGGGGTCGATAAAATAAATTACCAGTCGAGCACTGGGGTTAATAAGTTTCAGGCCTTGTGCCTATTGTATCATCATCATCATCATCATCATCATTCATCATCATCATCATCATCATCATCATCATCGTCATCATCGTCATCGTCAATCATCAATCTTCAATCATCATCATCAGTCATCCGTCATCAATCATTAATCATGAGTCACCAGTCATCAATCATCAGTCATCAATCATCACCACTCATTGATCATCAATCATCAATTATCAACCATCAATCATCAACCATCAATCATCAACCATCAACCATCATCATCATCATCATCATCATCATCATCATCATCATCATCATCATCATCATTATCATCATCATCATCATCATCATAATCGTTATCATGATCATCATCATTATTATCATCATCATCATCATCATTATTATAATCATTGTCATTATTCAGTAGTTTTATCTTTATCATGTGCTTTCACTGCCTTACCGAGCGCAGCTGTGTGCCTTGGGTATGTGCTGTGGTTTCGTTGTGATGCTCTTGTGATGACCTTACATAGGATGTGTGTGGTGCCTACTTGTGCTATTTTCTGAATGTTATATATGCTTGTTAGTCAAAGTCGTACATACATACATACATACATACATACATACATACATACATACATACATACATACGTATATGTATACATTGCAGTACTTAATAATGCAAATTACATTGCGTAATTTAATTAGTGTTATATCTATATTTAATTCTTGTATTCACACACACACACATACGTAAACACACACAAGCACTCACACGTTGATTTATATATGCATATATATAAATGCATATATAAATACATATATCTATAGATACATATACACAAACACACATATAATATACATATATGAAATATATATATATAATATAGATAGAATATAGTATATTATATACATAAAATATATATATTAATATATATATTATATATATGTATATATATATCAATATATATAATCTATATATATATATATATATATCTATATATTATATATAATATATATAATACATATATATATATATATATAATAATATATATATATATTATATATATATATATATATATATATAATATATATATAATATATATATATATATATGGACACGTGAGTGTCATTTTATAGTAAGTATTTTATTATTTTGTGTGATATTCTGATTTATTACATTGTGATATGCTGCACGTATTATGTGATAGTCTGCGTGTAAATTAGTTTACTGTGTATATTATAATTCAGTTTTACGGATATTAGATGCATACATATGCATATACATATGCATATATATATATATATTTATAAATGTATATATATATATATATATATATATATATATATATATATATATATATATATTATATAATACATACATATATATACTGTTAAATATATATGTACATAACCATATCTGCATATACATATAACCATACGTATATATATATATATCTGGGGTAGATTTGCTCGTCTAAAAGGCGGTGCTCCAGCATGGCCGCAGTCAAATGACTGAAACAAGTAAAAGACAGTAAAGAGTAATAGTAACTATATTACCTGTAGAAACTACATTACAATACCTGGAGCAGAGAGGTCATGTCATTGATTAGTAATCGACTAATATACAAATAAAGAAGTGAAACAGTACCCATCCGTGTGTTTATTGCAAGCATAATGACCTTCCCGAGACATAACGAAATACATTGTAACTGTTATCATATATACGTAGATATGTAGATACTTGTTTCAATTGTTTCAGTCATTTGACCGTGGCCATGCTGGTGCACTGCCTTTAGTCGAGCAAAACCACCCCAGGACTTATTTTTTGTAAGCCTAGTACTTATTATATCGGTTCTTTTGCCGAACCGCTAAGTTACGGGGACGTAAACGTAACGGCATTGTCAAGCGATGTTTGGGTGGATAAACACACACACACACAAACATAGACACACACATACACACACACACACACATACATATATATATATATATATATATATATATATGCATATATACGACGGGCTTCTTTCAGTTTCCGTCTACCAAATATATTCACAAGGCTTTGGTCCGCCCGAGGGTATCGTAGAAGACACTTGCCCAAGGAGCCACGCAATGGTACTGAACGCAGAACAATGAGGTTCGTAAGCAGGCTACTTACCACACAGCCACTCCTACGCCTTGTTTACCTCTCACTTCTTTCACCCATTAGACTGCGGCCATATTGTGGTATCGCCTTGAAGAATTTTAGTCGAATCAATGGAACCTACTCCTATTTTTTAAGTATGGTTCTTACTCTATCGGCTCTTTTACTGAACTGTTAAATTACGGGAACGTAAACATATCAACACCGGTTATCAAACAGTGGTAGGGAACAAACAGAGGCACAAACACACACACAAACACACACACCACAGTCTCCGTCTACCAAATCCGCTTACAAAGCTTTGGTTGGCCAGAGGCTATAGTATAAAGCACTTGCCGATGGGGACTGAACCCGGCACCGTGTGATTGAAAAACACACTTCTAACCGCACTGCTACTCCCGCGTCTATGTGTCTATCTTCTTAATAACTTTCATAATAATATATTATAAAATTAAAACAGAATTTATAACTATTAACTTCCTAATAATACTTTCACTTGGTATATTATTCTTCAATAATTTAATTGCTAATTCATATTCATTCTAACACGTCCTAATCTATTGCATTACTTTCAACTAAATATCTTACATCACTATTAAAACCAAATCTCTGTACAAGTGCATCATATCTAAAAATCTCCTTACATACAATAACACGAATAACATTAATTTTAAATAGGGGTTACATCCACTAATTCCCTATTGCTTTAATACAATATTATTACATTTACTCAGCCTATCAAGTTAAGATGATCACAAATCAACTATTCTAACTTAATCAAATATTATTATCATTTATCTAAGTAATCTAATATTGATTCTTACTATGTGGAATTAGAAATTATTATTTTCCATTTTAATCTAAAATTTGATATTCTCTACTTTGTTGTATTATATAGTATTGCTGCGTATTGTTTTGTATGAACACTTTATTATACTTTATCATGTTATATTTTATGTCGGTTTTAAGATATATATGTGTATCATTTGCAATGTTGCTAATGGTGTGAAATGTACTGTGTGAGCTGTTCTTCGTATTAAGCATTTAAGATACTGCTCCCTATTACAATAGATAACATTATTTATTGTCATAAACGAACATAAAAATGCATGCACTAGGAATGAGTAATATACATATTGATACATACATACACACATATATAGATATTGATATAGATATGAATGCATGCACATAAATGTTTATGTATATATATATATATATATATATATATATATATATATATATATATTGTATGTATGTACATATGCATGTTTGTATATATTTGTATAAAGATTATCTATACAGATTTACATATATATATATATATGCATGTATGTATATATGTGTGTGTGTGGATGTATGTACATATACTACATATACTCACATATATAACAATACTATGTATGTATGTATTTGTATAAAGATATATCTATACAGATTTGCATATATATATTCATGTATGTGTGTGTGTGTGTGGATGTATGTATTTATACATATACACACATATATAAGAATACTATATATGTATGTATATATTTGTATAAAAATATATCTATACAAATTTACATATATATATGCATGTATGTGTGTGTATGTGTGTGTGTGTGTGTGTGGATGTATGTATTTATACATATACACACATATATAAGTATACTATATACACATACGTTTTCATACACATGTACTGATTCATGCATTACATACATATAAACACTTGCATGTAAATGTATATATATGCATACTTATATTCAAATACGGATTAATACAGACACATATACATACAGATATATGCCTATATATATTTACATACCAATGCATACACATATACATACAAATTCAGGAAAATATCTGATGGAGTTTTGCCAGAGCCTTTTTGTATGTTGGAAGAAAAGCATCAGGGCCTAGCACTGAGTTCAACCTCTTCTCATTCATTGCCGATGTTACATTTTTTTTTCCGTGCGATGTAATGGTGGTGACACCTCCTCAGTGTAGGGCAGCAGTGTTGAAGAACTTCAAATTTATTTATTTACATATCTTCTGGCGGAGGTTAAGGGAAACACTGGACTTATTTAATATTTCAATTATTTATTTGGCGTATGCAGGCTGTAAGCTATCTTCCCATCAGAGAATGGCCCTTTATCACAAGGCAACAAATCGAATTCTATTACAGAAATACTGACGGCCTAAAGCTTGGTTTTTATATTTTATGCCCTGGTTTCTAGGTCTTTCTTCTATTCATGGAGAGAGAATAATCTATTTTCAG
>NC_043018.1:29569106-29576606 GCF_006345805.1 Octopus sinensis
ACCGAGCTGCGCTCATATCCTGTCCGATGAACTTTGCCATTCATCCTTTCGAAATCGGAATAATAATAATAATAATAATAATAATAATAATATAATAATAATATAATAATAATAATAATAATAATAATAATAATAATAAATAATAAATAATAATATAATAATAATAATAATAATAATAATAATAATAATAATAATAAAGCATTCAGCGATGACATCGGGATGGAGTTTGGACTTGAGAAGTGTGCCAAGGCCACTTTCCAGAAAGGGAAAGTGAAGACCACAAATTCAGTCGTGTTAGATGTTGACACAGTCATAGAGAGCTTGAGCAAGAACAGACATACAAATATTTAGGGATAAATGAAGGCTCTGGTATTCAGCATGCAAGCATGAAAGAGAAAATCAGGAAGGAATGTTATAGGAGAGTTCGTGCAGTCCTGAAATCTGAACTAAATGCACGTAACAAGGTGTTAGCTATAAATTCTTTAGCAGTTCCAGTTGTTACTTATAGCTACAATGTGTTGAACTGGAATATGAGTGAAGTAAAGAATATAGATAGAAAAATACGCAAGCTGCTGAGTTGTAATAGGATGCACCACCCAAAGGCAGACGTAGATCGCCTTTACCTTCCCAGAGCCCAAGGAGGTCGAGGCCTGATCCAATTTGAACTAGCTTACAAAACAACCACAATTGGACTGGCCAAATATCTCGAAATATCGAATGACTGGATGCTAAAGCTCATGGAAAATCACGAGAGACGAAAGAAGCTTCATTCTATCATCAAGGAAAGCAAAAAATTTGCTATTGATCTCGTGCAGGATACCCAAACTGAAAAACCCGAGGGAAGTACGGCAACTATTGTTGCAAAGAAGGTGAAAATGATGGCAATGAAAAAAGCGCACGAGCAATTGGCTGATAGGTGGGAGGAGAAACCTCTGCACGGCAAATATGTGACCCGCAGCAAACAAGCTGATGTTGACCAGAAGCAAACCCATCAGTGGCTGCGGAGCTCAGGGCTAAAAGCAGAGAGCGAAGTTTCATCCTGGCTGCTCAAGACCAAAGCCTATTAACCCGGAACTACCAGGCCAATGTGATGAAAAATGGAGCAGACCCAAAATGCCGATTCTGCAACGACATGATTGAAACAGTGGACCACCTAATCTCTGGATGTAAAGTCTTAGCACCAGTGGAGTATAAATTAAGACATGACAGAGTTGGCCAATATCTCCACTGGCTAATAAGTCGGCATTACAATATCAAAACTGCCGACAAGTGGTATAATCACCACCCTGAGGCTGTAACTGAAGGAGAAAATGTAACCATTCTGTGGGACTTTCCAGTACATACAGACCGAACCATCAAGGCCAATAAACCAGATATTGTTGTGAAAGACCAAAACAATAAAGTTTGCTTATTGATCGACATGAGAATCCCCTGTGATCATAATATCTCAGCGAAAGAGTTTGACAAGCTCAGAATATAAAGACCTACTCATTGAAATTGAGAAAATGTGGCATCTCAAGGCGGTTACAATACCAGTGATCGTAGGAGCACTAGGAATGATCAAGAAGGGAACCGAAAATTATATGAGAATGATCCCTGGCTTACCATCCCTGCAAGAAGTGCAAAAGATTGTCTTAACTGGTACATCATACGTATTGAGAAGAGCATTGTCGATGTGAGAACTGTTGCTGCTCATGTATTTTAATTTAACTTAAAAAAAAAAATAAAAAAAATGAACGAACTACTGAGTTTGGTTTAATGGCCTACCAATATACACTATGAGTTTCTTTGCCCTAGGAGTCGGGAAGACACTCGGCAAGAAATGGAAGAAAATTTGAAAGAAGAAAAAAAAAGTAATAATAATAATAATAATAATAATAACAACAACAACAACAATAATAATAATAATAATTATAATAATAATAATAATAATAATAATAATAATAATAATAATAACAATAATAATAATAGTGAACCCTTATCAGACGGGTAGTCATGATGGGTATACTGGGCTTCGTATATTTTACCCCAGTATCACTTTGATGGCATGCACTGCTCTCTCACTCAATAATAATAATAATAATAATAATAATAATAATATAATAATAATAATAATAATAATAATAGTGTACCCTTATCAGACGGGTAGTCATGATGGGTATACTGGGCTTCGTATATTTTACCCCAGTGTCACTTTGATGGCATGCACTGCTCTCTCACTCAATAATAATAATAATAATAATAATAATAATAATAATAATAAAATAATAATAATAATAATAGTGTACCCTTATCAGACGGGTAGTCATGATGGGTATACTGGGCTTCGTATATTTTACCCCAGTGTCACTTTGATGGCATGCACTGCTCTCTCACTCAATAATAATAATAATAAAATTAATAATAATAATAATAATAATAATTATAATAATAATAATAATAATAATAATAATGATGATGATAATAATGATAATTGAAACCGCGTTCTTACGACCGCCAGTCCACTGCCCTAACCACTGGGCCATTGCGGCTCCACTGTTTCTGTTGTTCGCGTCATTTTATTTTTGCTGGTGCCTTTTGTTCCCAGGTTATTCCCGATTGAGTACATTTGAGGTCAAAATCTTTCCGACCGTGACGCTCCATGCTGCTTCATTTTATTTTTTCTTATATAAAGCATATACAGTTTCATTATTCATCTCGATCTTTCTTTTTCAAGACAAATGGTGACTTGCGAAATATCTTGCTGTTTCTTGTTAATCAAACGATCAAGTAGTTGTCACTTCGCTGCAAAAGCAGTCATGCCGATCGAATTAATATGTTAATTCCGGTGGACCTCCATGGTCAGATGGATGCTACAGCACGCATTGTGGAGAGTAGAGAATAAGATGAAGAAGGTAACACATCTTAGTCATCCATTACATTCGTCTCTATTCGCATTCTTCTTCACCTGATCTTGCCATTAGATTGATGTTGGTCATATACTCTGCTCGTTATACACGACTACACACTCACTTTCAAATCTGTCATTATGTGTCAGTAGAGGTCCATATTATATGATCGTAACGACACCAATGTGATTAGTTCTACAAGAGAGTAGTTCTACATAGTGCTTCTTAGTATAAGGTGAGTTCAAAGAGGCCAAGAGATAGTTAACGTTTGTTTGATTAATAACACAGAGACATCAACACAGATATAAAAATATTAAAACATATGCATACATACAGACACACACACACACATATATTTATATATATATATATATATATATATATATATATATGTATGTATGTATGTATATATATATGTATATGTATATATATATATGTATGTGTGTATATATATATATATATGTATATACAGATATATGAATATATATATGTATGCATATATATATATATATATATATATATATATATATATTATATATATACAAAGATGCAGCAATATTAATAAAGATTTATAAACGATATTAACAACACGAACACATTAAAATACAAATAATATTTATCTTATAAAGAATTCAATGTGTAGATATGTATGTGTATATATGAATAACAATTTATGTTAAGTGTTTTCAATATTTTATGTTGTATACATTCATTTTATATAGCTTCTACTCATTATAAATATGAAGAAAATAACTACGCGTAGCATATATACCCATCTACTCCATCTTAAAAGCATAGAATATATTTTAATGCATAAAACGTATCCGCCATGGGGATGTTCCAACAAAAAATATATGTCAAAATAGAAATCTCCGGCAATTGGCAATACAGCATTAGGATATTTCTATCAAGTAAAAAAAAAGAACAGAGAAATTCTGACCAACCAATTCTGTAGCAAGTTTTTCATTCGCTCTTAAAAGCATTTCCCTACTCTATCTCACTGATATTCTTTGATGAGATTTCAATTTGAACATTCCATTACAATGAACGCCTCAACATCTTTTTTTAAATCAAATAAATTAGACTAGCAGTAAATGTTTTATAATAGACATAAAATCATCAGTGGTTGGCCATTCGGAGGAAAATTCCGTGGCGTACGTGTCAGTAGGATTGTGTTGTTATAGGAAATACTGGAAGCAAGAATTAAATGCAGAATGGATTGAGAGACTTGGCCTGAGTATGACTTTAAGCTGCATCCGGAGGTGGGACTCTGGTTCGGGAGTTCTAGAGGTTTTGAGGAGTGTGGAATCAGTTCTTAGTCACAATTATTCCCAGATCTATTTGGAGTGGTAGCACGTATCTGAGATATGCGTTAATTAGCATATTAAGACTTGCAAAGGCAGGCAACCCTTACTATGGCAATTCTGGTGGATCTGGTGAACTCAGTAGAAAGAAAACTTCCATGGTCAAACGGGTGGGAAAGCGGCCACAGCACTCATTATGGTTAGTAGAGAGGAATATGAAGCAAGTAAGACATCTTGGTCATCCACTACATCCGTCTCTGTTCACACTCGTCTTCACCTGATCTTGCCACTGGATTGATGATCGTTGCAGACATGAGTGAGAGGGTGACGTTGCGCAAATCTTCTTCACTTTAAACAAAATCAGGAAGCAACTCATCAGGCATATTTAAGAATGAGAATGATAGACACTGTGAGAAGATATAAACCACTGACTAGCAGACTGGATGCGAACCATATTCTATATTCCTGGAACGATTGCAAAATAATCAACGAAATGGTTGGAAGAAGTCGGTACAACAAAACGACAACATATGAATCTGTTAATATAATAACCTCACATACACGTAGTACTCCGGCGGTTACGATGACGAGGGTTCTAGTTCATCCGATCAACGGAACAGCCTGCTCGTGAAATTAACGTGCAATTGGCTGAGCACTCCACAGATACGTGTACTCTTAACGTAGTTTTCGGGAGATTCAGCGTGATACAGTGTGTGGCAAGGTTGGCCCTTTGAAATGCAGGTACAACAGAAACAGGAAGAAAGAGTGAGAGAAAGTAGTGGTGAAAGATTTCAGCAGGGTTCGCCACCACCCCTTGCCGGAGCATCGTGGAGCTTTAGGTGTTTTCGCTCAATAAACACTCACAACGCCCGGTCTGGGAATCGAAATCACGATCCTACGACCGCGAGTCCGCTGCCCTAACCACTAAGTCATTGCACCTCCGCATCACATACACACATAGACACATATACGGGTATGCGTTTGTGTGTGTGAGAGTGAGTGTGTGTATATGTATGCGTGTATACGTGTGTGTTTGTGTATGTCTGCCTGTCTCTGTGAGTGTGTTTATGTGTGCATTTTTAAGCGTGTGTATATGTGTGTGTTTTTGTGCATATTTGTGTATGCGTTTGTATAATAATAATACGATTTTTTTGTTCTTGGGCAGCAAGTGTTAACCCCTATTTGTTAACCCCTAGAATGTATGAAAATTGGTTAATATTTCTTTCAAACTTTGCGTTTGTTATATTTATTCAAACCCCAAAGAATTCCCCTCAACACATGGCTATGATCATTCACAACTACTACCCATGATTAGAGACGCAGATATTGTGAGCCACTAAGGGACATTCTGAAGTGGTTAACGTCAAACAACTAACAAGCAAATCTACCATATTAAGCAGGAAATTTGGTATAACGATAGTTCTGCTTCAACAACTTAATGCTGAATCTGAAATGTAGTGGAAAATAGGTCAGTTTCAAAACATTGATATCCAAGTTACAAAAGCAAAGTTTGAAGGGAATAGTAGTCATTTCCTTTGATTTCTAGGCAGAAGCAAATACGAAATAACACTTACTGAGCAAACACAAAATAAAATGAAAATTTTGTAACACAGTGTAATAGTGAACTGTCTATGACTACCTCACAATTCTTACAAAAGTTATAGATGTTGGGGCGCTTAGTTCTACAATAGGCACAAGGTCTGAAACTTTGAGGGAGGCCGTAAGTAGATCATATCGATCCCAGTACTTGACTGGTACTTAATTTATCGACCCCCAAAAGATGAAAAATAAAGTCGACCTCAGCGGAATGTAACGGCAGACGAAATACCGCTAAGCATTTTGCCCGGCTTGCTAATAATTCTGCCAGCTCACTGCTTATGGATAATATTAATAAAATTTTCCACTCTAGGTACAAGGCCTGAAATTTTGGGGGAAGGGGGCAGTCGATTAGAGCGACCCCAGTACGCAACTGGTACTTAAATTATCGACACTGAAAGAATGAAAGGTAAAGACGACCTCGGCGAAATTTGAACTCAGAACGTAAATACTGCTAAGCATTTCGCCCGGCGTGCTAACGATTCTGCCAGCTCACCGCCTTGCATAATATAATAATTTTTTTATTGCCCACAGGGGGCAAAACTTAGAGAGAACAAATAAGGACAGACAATGGGATTAATTCGATTACATCGACCACAGTGCGTAAGTGGTACTTAAGTAATCGACCTCAAACGGATGAAAAGCAAAGTCGACCTTGGCGGAATTTAAATTCAAAATGTAAATGCTTCTAAGCATTTCGCACGTCGTGTTAGTGTTTCTGCCGCCTTGCATAATATAAAGAATGATAACGGTTTGTCGTTTACTGTTTTGCTTTGTTTCGTTAATTTATTTTGTTTGTGTTTGTCGGGGAGTCTCTGTAGGTCGAGTGGCTACATCTTCGCATTAAAAAGTCACAGCACTGGTACCACAGGTATCTAATTAGAAGGTCGCAGCAAAGAATCGCAAAACAGTTTCTTCAAGCCGATCCAAACGGCAGGAAATTGGGGGTAGACTAAGAAAGAGATTGTTGGGTAACATCCCTGTTCTCAATTTGGCCACGCTCAGGAATTTTGTAGGATTGTGTGATAATTGTTGCTTCTGATAGGATGCTATAGCAAAGGGGCCGGAGGTCTCTACACGCAAGCCTCAAAGTTGATATTTGCTTATAATTTAAGCATGGAGACAACAGTTTAAAAGAGAGAGCGTTAGTCGATGCCTACGATCCTAAACTTTGACTGATACCTCATGTTATCAATTGTGGAAGGAAAGAAGGCAACGATATCCTCGGAGATATTCGAACCCAGAATATAAAGTGGCAAAACGAATACCACAAGGCACTTTGGTTGACGCTCTAACGAGTGAGTCAGTTCATCACCCTTGTAATAATGATTTCAAATTTTGGTACGAGACCATCAATTCTGAATAGGGGAGGCACTCAATCGATTACATCGAACCCAGTACAATTCCGAAAGGCTGCAAGACAAAGTTGAATTCGGCGGTATTTCAACTCAGAGCATGAAGATCAACGAAATGCCGCTCAGCAGTTTGCCCGGCGTGCTAAGTTTTCTTATTTCTTTATTGCCCACAAGGGGTTAAACAAAGAGCGGACAAACAAGGACAGACAACGGATTAAGTCGATTATATCGACCCCAGTGTGTAACTTGTACTTAATTTATCGACCCCGAAAGGATGAAAGGCAAAGTTGACCTCGGCGGAATTTGAACTCAGAACCTAATGGCAGACGAAATACCTATTTTTATTTCTTTATATTC
>NC_043018.1:29584106-29604106 GCF_006345805.1 Octopus sinensis
TTGTGACTGGTACAAAGATGGCGGTATGTTGAAAGGCGGCGAGCTGGCAGAATCGTTAGCACGCCGGGTGAAATGCGTAGCCGTATTTCGTCTGCCGTTACGTTCTGAGTTCAAATTCCGCCGTGGTTGACTTTGCTTTTCATCCTTTCGTGGTCGATTAAATAAGTACCAGTTACGCACTGGGGTCGATATAATCGACTTGATCCGTTTGTCTGTCCTTGTTTGTCCTCTCTGTGTTTAGCTCCTTGTAGGAAGTAAAGAAATAGTTATGTTGAAAGATATGCAACGACAGAGCAGCAGGGAAACGTCTCCTTTTGTTGCAAGACTCAAAGGAAATATCAGCATAGGTGCGGGTGTGGCTGTGTTGTAAGAAATTTCGTTGCCAACCTCACGGTCCCAGGTTCAAATCAAACTGCGTGTCACTTTGGGCAAGTATATTTTACTATAGCGTTGTTATGGAATTCGGTAGATGGAAACTGTAAGAAACCCGTCTTATATATATATGTGTGTGTGTGTGTGTGTATTTGTGAGTGTGCATGTGTGTGGCTGTGTCTATGTTCGTCACCCGCCACCGCCTGACAATTGGTGCTGTTGGGATTACGTCCCTGTAACTTAGCGGTTCGGCAAAAATGGTCCGAAAGTATAAATACCATGCTTTAAACGAAAAATAAGTACTGACGCCGTTTCATTCGACTTAAATTACTCCAAGGCAGTAACTGCAGCTTGACCGCAGCCTAATGAGGGAAACAAATAAAAGATAATAGAAGTGAAATCATTCACTTTAAACTGTAGAAGTAAGGCATGAGCCGAGCAATACTATAAAAGTAGTCAATTTTATTAAATCTATTCCATACAGCGCAAGAATCTTCAGTTTATTATGTGAGAATATGGAAAGTCTGCTAGGAACTTTATAGCTATATACTGAAGCGGGTTGGGTTCAAGTGAGAATGTTTTGGTCAGCTCTTTCGAAATGTGTATTGAAATTTGTAAACATCTCCCAAGACATCTCTTTTAGCGTTCAACCAAGTTACAAGTGTTGGACGGAAAAACAAAATCGTATATTTTTCTACTATATTCTTTATTTGAATGAATATTGATATGCAGCTATGTTCTAAGTAAAATATATACTTAACTAAAGTGTAAACAAAATTCTATGGTGACTGCATAGCTAAAGATAGTCTCAAGAGATTTGAAAGCAAACTTGGTAGACTTTTACACCTTTACACGTGACATTTTAGCACCAATAGACAGAGTTTGCCAATATGTCGGCATTATAAAATCAAAACTGTTGACAAGTGGTATAAACATCATCCTGGGGTTGTAACTTAGGCGAAAATTGGTTCGTTTCTTTGGGTATTTCCGGTATATGCATAGAGGACCATCAATAAACCGGATATTGTTGTGAAAGCCCCCAAACAATAAAGTTTGATTATTGATCGACATGAGTATTCTTGTGACCACGCTGGAGCACACCATTAGTTTTTGCTATATTTTTGTTAGTCCTCCTTTTAGAGTGGTCATTTGGTGAATGAGGGCGTTTGGTGTTGCTGCGCTTAATTCAGTTTACTCTTTTACTCTTTTACTTGTTTCAGTCATGTGACTGTTGCCATGCTGGATTACCGCCTTTTAGTCGAGCAAATCGACCCCAGGACTTATTCTTTGGAAGCCTAGTACATATTCTATCAGTCTCTTTTGCCGAACCGCTAAGTTACGGGAACGTAAACACACCAGCATCTATTGTCAAGCGATGTTAGGGTGACGAACACAGACACACAAACATATACACACACATAAATATATAGCCTGAAATTGCATTAATACTTTTAAAGCTTTCGCGTAAAATATTCCATTAATAAAGCAATCTGAAATTTTGTCAGTTCCACATGCTGGATTCCAGGTTTTAAATTAAAATGCATTGCTATGTTTACTTTCTTCGCGCGGAAAGTGAAATTTAGCGAATCTTCACACGAATTTTCAGACAGAGAATTACGCAGTTTTTGCATTTATATATGTCAGCCAAATGTTGTAAAATATAAAGAATGTGTATTTTATCATGGAGAAATTATGTTTTTGACAGTGTGGTAAGTAGCTTGCTTACCAGCCACATGGTTTCGGGTTCAATCCTACTGCGTGGCACCTTGGGCAAGTGTCTTCAACTATAGCCTCGGGCCGACCAAAGCCTTGTGAGTGGATTTGGTAGACGGAAACTAAAAGAGGCCCGTCGTATATATGTATGCATATATATATATATATATATATATATATATATATATACATACATATATCATATATATATATATATATATATATATATATATATATACATATATATACATATATATATACATACATATATATATATCATATATATATATATATATAATATATATATATATATATATATATATATATATATATATATATATATTATATATATATATATATATATGCATACATATATACGACGGGCCTCTTTTAGTTTCCGTCTACCAAATCCACTTACAAGGCTTTGGTCGGCCCGAGGCTATAGTTGAAGACACTTGCCCAAGGTGCCACGCAGTAGGATTGAACCCGAAACCATGTGGCTGGTAAGCAAGCTACTTACCACACAGTCAAAAACATAATTTCTCCATGATAAAATACACATTCTTTATATTTTACAACATTTGGCTGACATATATAAATGCAAAAACTGCGTAATTCTCTGTCTGAAAATTCGTGTGAAGACTCGCTAAATTTCACTTTCCGTGCGAAGAAAGTAAACATAGCAATGCATTTTAATTTAAAACCTGGAATCCAGCATGTGGAACTGACAAAATTTCAGATTGCCTTATTAATGGAATATTTTACGCGAAAGCTTTAAAAGTATTAATGCAATTTCAGGCTATATATTTATGTGAAAAATCACTTAATGTTCCTTTTTACAATATTCAATGAGAGACAGAAAATATGTTTATAGGTAAATTGAATAAATTGAATAAATAATTCAGAAATTAAGCGAGGTGGCAGAATGCATAACGCTATTTCGTCCATCTTTACGTTCTCAGTTGAAATTCCATATTGCCTTTCATTCTCTCGGGGTCGATAAATCAAGTACCAGTAAGACATTAGGGTCGGTTTAATCGTTTTTTACTCTCCTCGAATTTGCTGGCCTTGAGGCAAATATTAAAACCAATGTATTCGAAATCACGGTTTTTTTTTTTAAAGATGTTCTTTTTACTTTTTTTTAAAAGATGTTTTTTTTTCTTTTTTTTTAAAGATGTTTTTAAAATTTTTTTTTAAATGTTTTTTTTTTCTTTTTTAACGATGTTTTTTTTCTTTTTTTTTAAAGATATTTTTTTTTCTTTTTTTTAAAAGATTTTTTTTTCTTTTTTTTTTTAAATCTGTATCTCCTATTTGTGTTAGTCATTGGACAACGTCCATTATCCGAAGTGCAATGTCATCTGGACGTGAGCAAGCCGAAACAAGCAGTCAAGAGGTGGCAGGGACAAACACAAACACACACACGTACACACGCACACACACACGCAAAAACACACACGAACAAATACAACCTGTTTCTCCCTCACCAACATCTTCTACTGCTATACAAATACACATACGCACACATATACATACATATTATGTATATTCATAAATACATACATGCATATACAAATCTTTCTATCTATCAATATATATATATTATATATATATATTATTGGTGAATTGAGGAAATGGAGCTGAGATGGTTGTACCTCCAACCGTGCTGTTTACTGCTGTGATTTTTGCTACTAAGGTATCGGTTAACTTTTGATTAATCTACAACAAGATTATTCATCTTTCTATTTCACATAAATTATATATATATATATATATATATGACAGGCTTCTTTCAGCTTCTGTCTACCACATCCATTTACAACGATTTGATTGGTCCAGATCTAGAGTAGAAGACACTAACCCAAAGTGTCACACAATGGGATTGGATCCAGAACCATGTAGTTGAGCAACATTCTTCTTAGCAAGCAACTGCGCAAATATAATGTTTGTTTAATCCAGAGCATGTCAACTGAGATGGACAACCCTAAATCGAAAAAAGTCAATAATCCGTAAATTCTTTGGAAGTTAAATTCCAGAAAATCGATGTTTTAGCGGTATATCGAAGCATTTATTTTTACTACATTTGGTCAGCTGAAACAAAGGGGACGGAAGGGAACAAGGATATAGTACATCATTTAGAGCAGTGGTTCTCAATAGGAGTCAATATGGCCCCTAGGGGTCCACATAAGATTTTGCTGCAAAAATTTATGTGCAATATATGCATAAAATATTTAGACAATTTTTTCCATACACTTCATAATAATATTTAATTGTTGAAATATAATGATTTTTTTATACATAGAATGTTAATTAGGGTTCAGTTGAGGTAGAGAAAATGGTAACAAGAGGGTGGGAATTGGCGAAATTGGTTGGGTATTACTGATCTAGAATGTTCAGCTCCACTCTCACAAATCTGAGGGTTGCAGGTACATATTATTCACTTTGATAAAATGCAGGTTCAGCTACAAAAATCTGCAGTTATTGGGGCCCAGTGTCGTCAAAGCTGTCAGGGGTTTTTTTAATCCTTAGAAACACTTGCATATATAGATGTGTGCGTGTAACTTTACATTGAATGCGTGTATTTATAAGCTCTTAACAAAGTAAATAATATTGTTTTTCTCTTAGCGTAGCTGAGACGTAGAAGTGATAAAAATGTTCGATTTTCCTTCCTGTTGTGGAGGTGTGTGGCATACTGGTGGCGGTGATGCGCTCATGATTGCGAGGTCATTGTTTCGATACCCAAGGGAATGTATGTATTCCTGCGATTATCGAAAGCATTAGAGCATTATTTAGGAAGTTGAAAGTCATGGCCGATCACAGATTGATGATTGGTTTCGTACCTATAAATCGCTTAGTAATATAGGTGCGAAATCAATGCTTCCTCTATGACCAGGCATAACTTTTAACTTCCTGAAGAACACGCGCACACACACACACACACACACACACACACCACACACACACACACACACACACACACACACATATATATATAGGGAGATTTTACGAAAAAAACAAAAGACGAAGACAGGTGGTGTACAAAACAAACAGATATATTAGTATAACGCTAAGGAATAGAAAAATACTTTTACGTTTCGAGCGTACGCTCTTCTATAGAAAGGGACAAAGAAAAAACAAGGAGAGAAATAAGGAGAGAAAAAATGTGTGTAGTGGCTAACGACCTATCATAACACATATATATGTACATATATGACAGGCTTCATTCAGTTTCCGTCTACCAAAAACACTCACTAGGCTTTGGTCAGCCAGAGACACTTGCCCAAGGAGCCGCGTAGTGTGACTGAACCGGGAACCATATGGTGGGGAAGAAAGATAGATAGACACGATTTCGACGAGCAGAATATTAGGTGGTTAAAAATTCAAAACTTGATGAATGAAATGTAACACAGAGACACGCGGACTTACGCACACACACACACACACACACACACACACACACACAATAACAATTAAAGATGTGTAAAGGACGCCGAAAACAGAAAAATGGAGAGAATAACGATGTTTGGAACAAGAAAAGAAACGATATTTGATTAAAGATTTGGAACATGTCTATCTTTTAATACCTGCTGTAGTTTTATATATGTGTGTATACATACATACATATATCTATCTATCTATCTATCTATCTATCTATCTATCTATCTATCTATCTATCTATCTATCTATCTATCTATCTACCTATCTATCTATCTCTCTCTCTATATATATATATATATATATATATATACACGCGTGTGTGTTTGGGAGTGCGTGTGTGTGCGTTTTATTGGAGTAAAAATTATCAAATAAACACATTCAACTGGCAAGTTTCTTTAGGTCACAGTAACATCGAACGTGACGAATTTATAGATATTAAATCCCTAATTTCACACACCTATTTATGTACATTAATATTAGACAGAAATATACAAACATGCACACAATATTGAACATATTCTACACGTAAACTATCAGATAAAGGAAAATAATCAGGATTTATATGGTATTTACTCCATTATTATTATTTTTTGTTGTTGGAATTTATGAAATTTTTAATTAAATCTCATCATTAATAATCATGAGGCAAACATTATAATGCTGTAGAGATATCGTACATGCAGTCATACGTGTACATACATGTACACATATACACGCACACGTGCACAGACACACGTATATGTACGTGCGTGTGTGCGCGCGTGTGAATGTATGTATATTCTTTTACTCTTTTACTTGTTTCAGCCATTTGACTGTGGCCATGCAGGAGCACCGCCTTTCGTCGAGCAAATCGACCCCAGGATTTATTTTTTGTAAGCCTAGTACATATTCTATCGGTCTCTTCTGCCGAACCGCTAAGTTACGGGGACGTAAACACACCAGCATCAGGTGTCAAGCGATGTTGGGGGGACAAACACAGACACACAAACATAGACACATATACATATATATACATATATACGACGGGCTTCTTTTCAGCTTCCGTCTACCAAATCCACTCACAAGGCTTTGGTCGGCCCGAGGCTATAGTGGAAATCACATGTCCAAGGTGCCACACAGTGGGACCGAACCTGAAACCATGTGGTTGGTAAGCAAGCTACTTACCACATAGCCACTCCTACGCCTATGTATACAAGTATACGCATATATATGTTTGTGTATATATATATATATATAAATGTTTGTTCTTATTTTCAAGCATAAAAACAATTTTACAATAATCTGATATAAACTGATGGGTTATTCTATAGGTTTGTAGATTACAAACTTATTACTTAAACAGGAATGTTCTTCGCAGTGACTTCGAAGTTGCGTCCCGCTAACCCATCGTCAGATTGTGATGCATTAGTTACTCCTTCCCCTCTCTATATTCTCTTTTGAGTTGGACATGTGCGATTGATTGGAGTGGCAATTAAGTTTTTTAGGGTTTGTTGTTATGGAGAGGTGTTTTGGAGAAATTTTTATCGATTATATTTTACGTTATATTACTTTTTATTCATGTATATAGATCTTGTTAAACAAGTTTATAGGTATGTTATTTACATTTGACGGCTAATTGTTCTCATCTTTGTTGTTAACTCAATATTTCGGCTGATATACACTCCAGCCTTCATCAGGCATCACTTCGCAAGAGTTGCAGCTTTTCTTCGAATAGCTGAAAACGCGCCTGGAACGATGCATTGCTTCAAATGGAGAATACTTTGAAGGCGATAAAAGTGTAAATATTTAAAAATGTATAAAAAATAATATTGTAAAATTCAGGTTTCTTTTGGGTACCCTCTCGTATTTGTATAGACAAGTGCTTTGTGCTTTGATGTTTACAAATGTATTTGGATAAAGTTTTTATGTCTATATGTTTCTCCCTTGATGTTTATTGTTCTATAAACAATTTGTTTCGTATTTAGAGATTTTAAACTTCGTGTTTGGTGGAATTGGAATTTGTTTGGTGTATCTTTAAAGAATTTCTTCTTGTACTGTTCTAGATAAATGCTACAGTGGGGCAGATGTTAAAGGTGTGTACATATTCCTGTAAAAAAATTGGGAAGGAAAATATAATCGAATTAAAAATAAGAAGTGTAAAAATTTCTGTGAACACGGCTCAACGATCTGTCAAAGATTTTGTTTATACTGCAAAGGTCTCAGTTACCAACCACAAGACTAAGCTACCCAGAATGCACTGGCTTGTGATTACATGACTATGCTCCTGCCTATCAACGTAGGTTCAATAAACATACACAAAAAAAAGACCAAGGTTCCTGATCCGAACTAAGGACACAAAGAAGTGTATTCTCTACAAGAAAAAAGTAGAGATGGTCCAAAAAATACTCAACGGAAGAAGCTCAGCTGTTTTCGGCTCCGACTTTGGAGTCAAAGGATCTATAATGCAATTCGTTCAATTTACTAAGAGCGTGGTAAATCATTGAGCACTGATTTATATAAATAATGGAATTATTGTATACAGTGCTCAGGTGCACAACAACTTGTCAAAAAGTGCGTATAAAGTATATGCAGTGATGTACAAATGTCTGGAAAGCGAACAGTGTATGAGTCAGATACATGCTTGTGTGTGTATGGAGGGGGGAAAATCAGGTGTAGTGTTGGTGAATCTCAGGAAGCATGGAAGTTTTGAAGGATACAGTACTCCGACAGCTAACAACTGATGCCGGCAGTTTGTTCCATACTTCAGCAACTCTTATCGTGAAAAAATGTTTCCGAAAGTCTTGGGAGCTGCGCTGTTTTCTGACTTGGTAAACATGTCCACGGGATATACGAGAATATTTTCATTGCAATTTTTTGTCGTGATTTTCATGTAGTTTAAGTCAAGTTCGTTGAAACAAATATACTCTACATTCTATGGAACTTAGCATTTAAATATTCGGTGTGACTTCTCTGGGGACTGTATAACTACCAGCTCATTTAGAATTTGTAGTTGTTGATGCTGTTCATTTTCTTCTTGTCATTTAAGATAGAATATAAATTTGGCCAATGTTATTGTTTACCAAACCATTTTCGATTTTCGCTAAAGAACTTTTCATTCATGATCTGTTTGTCAGTAAGTTATTACCTGTCACATGTTGCTGATGCTCTTCTGTGACCTTTAGCTATCAGATTGGCTGACCTTTATCTTTCAATTTGTCTATGACCACTAACTTTTAGCTTTCTCTGACAAATAGTTATTTCAGCTGTTGTTTACTGCTATAAGTTCCCGTTCGTCAATCAGTAGATGAAAGTCATTCGAAAAATATCTCGAAATAAAATACATACTCAAGGAACCTCATTAAGAGAAGCATAAATTTCGATGAGAGATACTCCCTTCCTCCAAACAAAATGTTTAGGCTGTTAGAGCGGGAGATACCCTTTGTTAACAAACTTCAAAGAGATCTAAACTTAATAATCGTCATAAGATTGCTTGAAGTTGATTGAGACCCATAATGAGACGGGTAGGTGCAGCAGTTTGGACGCTACCTATTTGGCACGGCGGACTTGTTATCGCTTCTACTCTTTTTTTCTATAACGGAATTTTTTTTTATTAAATATATCGAAAAGTTTCCATGCATCTAATTGAACGATATTATGGATGAGACACCGAGTGCATGAGTATATGATGAAACATTATTTTCTTTTTTTTCACAACAGATATTGAACCTGTTTTCGGGATAGTACTTGGGGGCAACTACACATACCCACGAGCGGGCAAAGCAATATACATACACTGATAGAAAGTGCAGAGACATAAACCCTTCCCCTCTTCTCACGCATTTAAACAGAAAGAGAGATGGGAAATGAGAGAACAAGAAAAACATCAAACATGAGAGAAATAATAAAACGACTTATGTCAGCGACGAATGACAGACGCCATAAATGCAGTATCAAAACGGCTGTATCATAAATTCTCATGATATATATCCGGAGTCGCTTTTTAATTAACGAAAGTAAAGATGTTCTAAGTTTAAAGATCGTTATAAAACTGTTTGAACTTTATGGAAAACCGTGGCATCTATAATTTCGTTACAAATCATATTTGGTTCCAGTGCATTTGTGACCATTCTCATTTCCTGAGCTCCGCGAAAGTGATGTAGTTTTGAAGGAAAGCAATTTTATGGAAAGGAAATCATTCATTTCCTTGTTATCGCTTCTACTCTTTTTTTCTATAACGGAATTTTTTTTTATTAAATATATCGAAAAGTTTCCATGCATCTAATTGAACGATATTATGGATGAGACACCGAGTGCATGAGTATATGATGAAACATTATTTTCTTTTTTTTCACAACACATACTTGACAAGTATCACACGTCGCCCAGTCTGATATTCGAACCCGCGATCCCTCGACCGCGAGTCCGCTGCTCTAACCGCTAGGCCATGTGCCTCCACAAAAGAAAATTTACATTAGCTAAAATAACCCAAGATATACTACGTCTGGCAAAATCCTCGAAAAGTCACAAGAGTTGTTGCATATTACTACACATTGTAAAAGTCTGATTTATACTGTATTGGCTTTAAATTTTAGCACAAGGCCAGAAAATTCGAGGAGGATGTATATCGATTACACCAACCCCAGTATTCAACACGTACACATTTTGTGAACCCGAAAGCAAGAAAGGCAAATTTGGCTTCGGCGGGATTCGAAATCAGAACGTAGACGGGCGAAATGCCGCAAAGCATTTTATACGCCGGCAAATATAGTAACACTTGATTTGCTCTAGCGGAAGATCTATTTATCTACTCCTGATCCTGGAAAGACATTGGTGTGGACTTAGTATGCCTGTGCCAAGATTAAATGGAAGGGCTCTATATTCATTCTATCATTTTTTATTTAATTGTTTTGGTCTATTTCCGTTTATTACTCTTCATATTACATTCTCACGGTTGTGTGTTTAAGAAGCTCGTTTTACAACCTCGTGGCTTTAGAATCAGTCCCATTGTGCCAGACCATGGGCAATTGTTTTGTACTATAGCTGAGTAGACGATCGATGACCTGTGAGTGATTTTAGATGACGGAAACTATCATCTTTATGTGTATGCATCATTATATGTGTTTGTGTCTTCATACCTGTGTCTGTCATCGCCCCATATTGCCTGACAACTTCCGTTGGTTTGTTGAAGAACCCGTGAACCCGTAAATTAGTGGTTCGGCAAAAGAA
Source organism: Octopus sinensis (assembly GCF_006345805.1). Lineage (NCBI taxonomy): Eukaryota > Metazoa > Mollusca > Cephalopoda > Octopoda > Octopodidae > Octopus > Octopus sinensis. Next base: position 29,594,832 of record NC_043018.1, read on the forward strand.
ACCAATACTAGTACCGGACTTTAAAACCACATAAACATTGGGTTCGATGTTTTAGATAAAAAAATGTTCATGACAGTCTCCCAATTTCACCGAACTCCAATGAATAAATCAAGGAAATTATAAAATAGATGGCATGGAAACCACAACTGCCTAAAGCATAGAATAAGATACTTTCCAAACGAAACGTGTAAGACAAATAGGGTGTTATATCGGAAATATCAATCGCTTACAGAATTTTTCTGATAAAATAAACACATTCCAAAACACACCCGCATAAACTCGAAATAACATGTCGAAACAATATATTCTTTCTAATTTTTGGTACAAGAGCAGTAACTTTGAGCGGAGAAAACAATTGGATTACATCGACCCCGAAACGTGACTTGTACTTATTTTATTTTATCGAAACCGAACGAACGTAAAAAAAACGGATGAAATGGTTCTCAACGTTTTGTCCGCCAGCTCGACGTCATACAAGTAACTGTTTCAAACTTTTAGTACAAGACCAGTAAGTTTAGGAGTGGGGGCGGTTATTTGATTATTTAGACATCATTACTTGACAGGTACTTTATTTTATCAACTTCCGAAAGGATAAAAGATAAAGTTGACCTCAGCGGAATTTGAACTCAGATCGTAACGCACTATTTTGTCTGACGCGCTAAAGACGTTTCCAACTCAACAGCATGCATCGAATCAGAATATTCTTTCTTATTTTCACTCAACACCAGCGATCCTGAGGGGGTGAGGCAGTCGATTAGCTCGACCCCGGGTTTCGACTTTTGTGGTTTGTTTTGCCAGCCGCGAAAGGATGAAACACAAAGTCGATTCGGCTAAATTTGAATTTAGAACGTAAAGAATCAAATCAAAACACTGACGGTAATTAGTTGAACTGCACATCTTACAGAGTTCGACAGCGAAGTGCCATCATAGGATCTCGGCCCCAGCCATATATTTTTTTAAAGTTACATTTTATTATTCTATCATAAAATGTAATGTTAAAATGTAATTGTAACAAATGACATTTAAAGGAATTGAGACATTCCTAAGACGCAAAAGGAACCAAAGGAATTAACATGCGATAACATTGGTCTTCTTAAAGAAAAAGTTATAAAACTGTCAGTGTAAATATAGTGGTGAGTTTATTAGTTAAATTAGACATTTCAGATTATTTTATTTTACTAATTACATAACTATTTCTTTTAGGAATAGTTTCAGGTTAAAGAAACAAAAACTTTATACTGAAAGTATTTCTGTTTTTTGGACTAATTATACATGGAAGCTTTCGATATTTGTTGCTATGGATATTAATTAAATTACTTAAACGCTACATATATTTTTTTTTATTCCACTCTAATTAATACCTATTACCTTCCTTAAAACATTTTTCAAACTCCAGTTTAATACAAAGAGAATAATTAAGATGAACTGCTTGATGTAATATGAAGTAATTAGATCGATATGTGTTTAATTAAACACAAGAATCGGTTGTTTAGTTGCTTCTCTGTTCAAGATGTTTGTTCTTTTTTTTTGTTTCATTCTATTTATGTCTCTAAAGTCCCTTGAGAAATAATACGAATGTCTCTGGCCACTTTCAGGCAATCAAATAAAATAAAACAAAATTATGTTGTCTCTCGACTTGCTAAAGAATAGCAACGAAAATAAAATGTGTCTGTTCCTTCTCAAGCCATGCCTGGCTCATAGGGCCGGTCTCCCGGTTTCCTTGACGTATAGGTTCCCCACCTGGACAGGATGCCGGTCCGTCGCAGGTGAGCTGCAAGATGCAGGAGGAAAAAGTGAGAGAAAGTTGTGGCGGAAGAGTCAGCAGAAGTTCGCCATTACCTTCTGCCGAAGTCGCGTGGAGCTTAGGTGTTTTGCTCATAAACACACATATCGCCCAGTCTGATATTCGAACCCGCGATCCCTCGACCGCGAGTCCGCCGCTCTAACCGCTAAAATAACCCAAGATACACTACGTCTGGCAAAATCCTCGAAAAGTCACAAGAGTTGTTGCATATTAGTACACATTGTAAAAGTCTGATTTATACTGTATTTATACTGTATTGGCTTTAAATTTTGTATATCGATTACACCAACCCCAGTATTCAACACGTACATATTTTGTTGACCCCGAAAGCAAGAAAGGCAAATTTGGCTTCGGCGGGATTCGAAATCAGAACGTAAAGACGGGCGAAATGCCAGAAGCATTTTCTCCGTTGAGGTAACAATTCTGCTAGCTCACCGCCTTCAAACGCTGATATATATTTCTTTATTGCCCACAAGGGGCTTAACATAGAGGGGACAAACAAGGACAGACAAACGGATTAAGTCGATAACATCATTCCCAGTGCGTAACTGGTACTTAATTTATCGACCCCAAAAGGATGAAAGGCACAGTTGACCTCGGCGGAATTTGAACTCAGAACGTAGCAGCAGACGAAAAACCACTAAGCATTTCGCCTGATGTGCTAACGTTTCTGCCAGCTCGCCGCCTTTCAAACGCTGATACATATTGGGGTTGTTGGCCTCTCGATGCTTCGACGAATGAGTCTACAGCAAGACGCTGTTTGTTGGACAATCTTCGTTTTGTGAACAACCTGCAAGAGGAATATAATTATAGTGAGGAATGATTCACGCAGAGTTAGAGCTATCCCAGTCACTCCTTTGAGAATGTACAGATCTTGAGCAACATCTGACATGAGCCTTAGTAATTATCACGAAATTTGCATATTTTCATGGAACAAGTTTGACAACCTTCTTGAACACTTGGATGCGTTAATTCGGAATAAATAAAGGGGATAACATTGACTGAACTCTATCAGAATCTTTTCTAACCGATGAACGCAAAATGCACGTATTAATGTATTAATTTACACCTCTAATATATATATGTGTATATATATATATATATATATATATATATATATAGAGAGAGAGAGAGAGAGAGAGAGAGAGAGAGAGAGAGAGTAGTTGTATACCGTCAACTAAATGTGACAGTCCCATGAAGGGAATCACACCACTGCTATTTAGCCCTAGGAAGCATCAACGCTTCCTGTCGGCCTTGACACATTTCCTGTGTCCTTATGTTTACAAGGGGGAGACAAGCACCCCCACCCACCTAACCCTACATACAGAGACTAAAGTATAGATATGAATATAGTGGTACAACAATGTATCAATATTTAGTGGAAATAGTAGTCGATGATATACGACGCTATAATAAAGCTTCGCTGTATATACTAGCAAAGATGTAGTTGGAGGCGAACATGAAAAATTTCACCTTACCTATGGGAAGAACATCAGTTAAATAAATAAATAAATAAATATATATATACATATATATATATATATATATATATATATAATTTCAACAATTGAGGGTAAAATTAATTAATTAATCAATTTCACGAAGTATTCAGTATGCAAAGGGACCATTTAAGGCGAATTCAAATTATTACATTATATAAAAGGGCTTAGTAAAATAAATTACTTTGCCGCATACTGAACTCATTAGAAATAGCAGCCAAAGAAAACTTTTTTAAAACTATTTCTAATACTTAAAGAAAACCTCTCTCATATAGTGTTGCTCAATTCAACTCACGCAAATATGGGGGTAGAGACATTAAAAAATCAAGTGCAAAGGTTATTTGAGAACGTACGTTTCAAGATTAGTCAACACGACATTTCTATCATCAGCTCAGAACTCCCTGGTTTGGATTTGAAAACACTGAAAGTGGGAGCATACCCTTTCGGCTTCCTCTCGCTTCAGAAGATCTGCTCGTAACTAACAGTGCCAACAAACTCAAAAATGCAAGCGAAGAATTTCTGCTCTCCCCTTTCCACCAGCGTGGGTTAAAATCAGTAAACACTATGCTTTTTTCGGTAAAATCCGCGGCATTATATAGAGAGAGATGAATTATAATTTCAACAATTGAGGGTAAAATTAATTAATTAATCAATTTCACCAAGTATTCAGTATGCAAAGGGACCATTTAAGGCGAATTCAAATTATTACATTATATAAAAGGGCTTAGTAAAATAAATTACTTTGCCGCATACTGAACTCATTAGAAATAGCAGCCAAAGAAAACTTTTTTAAAACTATTTCTAATACTTAAAGAAAACCTCTCTCATATAGTGTTTGCTCAATTCAACTCACGATTCTTAAGTATTTAAAAAAGTTTTCTTTGGCTGCTATTTCTAATGAGTTCAGTATGCGGCAAAGTAATTTATTTTACTAAGCCCTTTTATATAATGTAATAATTATATATATATATATGTACACATATACATATACATACATATACATATACATATATATATATATATTATATATATATATACATACAGAGAGAGAAAAAGAGAGAGTGAGTGATAGATTGTTAGGCATTCAATTACCAATTATGCGTAATCTTACACAACTGAATACATACATATATATATATATACATATATATATATATAATTATACATATATACATATATATATACATATATATGATTATACATATATATATATATATTATAATCATACTTATATATATATATAATGACACATACACACACACATATATATGTATGTGTGTAGGTATGATTCTATGCATATATGTATGTATGTATATACAATAATTGTACGCGGTGATACTTGTGACAAAGTTTGCAGACACTGGCTAACGAAATTGATTTAGACATGGACGTGTCGATTTTACCTTTAGGACCGCAACCAGAATTTGACGATCTTGCAATATCTAATTTGGTAGACATATATTAGACATAAACGCGCCTACTTGCAGACTCTTATATAATAAGACACATATATAATAGCACACTCATACACATATATAATTATAAATGCAGAAAAGTACGTATGCAATCACACACATACATATTGCCTACACATACATATATATATATATATATATATATATATATATATATATATGTATATATATATAGATATAAATATATATATGCACATATATATATAAATATATATATATATATACACATATATATATAAATATATATATACACACATATATATATGTATGTGTGTAAGAATATATTATTTTATATATATTCTTACATATATGTGCGCATATATATCAATATATAATTAGATATAAACAATCTTAGATTCAGATATATTCACACATATACCCACATATATATAATGAGATATGTTGGCTATTCTTGTTTATACAAAACTATCCTAAGAATTCAAAATTCGTTCTCTTTATTGCTCTTCTATACATTCATAATGGGGTGTGTATGTTCATATGAATACATTTTTACACAGGCTAACATATGCATACTCCCGTCTCCTCTTCACCATCAACATTAAATCCTTATATACAGTGATCCCCAACAATGACGGCCTCTTAGCCGCTCAGTACTTCCTCAACCATTGTACCGATTTCACATCTAGCACATCTATTTTTCGCCGCCTTGCAAAACTTAACGCTTAACTGAATCACGTCCCCGTCTTAATCTTCCAGCATTTATCTGGCGCTCCCATGGGAACGAGAATGAGCCCCAAATTCGCCAACTTATTTGTCGGTTGCGTCGCGGCCCAAATCTGAACCGACCCTAGAGCTATACGGTAAGTATATAGAAGATTGTATCAGCTATACACCCCTCCTCCATGAGCAGGAGGTAGCGTATATGTGATTATAAATCGAAATGTATGGGCATATACACATACATACAGACACACTTACAGATGCCCTCAGACAGCAACACCCACGCACTCACACACTCGTCACCTTGCATCTCACCAGCAAATCGAACTGTGGTTGCTAACCAATTGAACACCAATCCTTTACGCATACATCAGTCATATAAACCCACACTCAAACAAAAACACACTCACACAATTTCCATTTCCGCACAATCCTGTCTTAAAAACCACTTTCTCTATCTCCCTCCACTTTCGGTCTCTTAAGCCATGTAACTGCACACGTGTATGCCTTGGATTTTATCTCCTTCTCCAAACCTTACCTTTCTCTTCTTTCTCAGGAAGAACCATACTGGAAAAGCCATGCCCCCCACTCTTTTCCCATCTTCTACTAAGCGTTAAGTTAATGCATTGCATGTGTACCTTGTTTTCACTCTTGTTCGTCTCTAATTCGTTATTTTGAATTTTTGAATTGTATATAAATATATATATTATAGATGTATTAAAAAATGTTCGTTTTCTTCTTATTATTATTTGGTATATATGTATATATACATACACACATATAGATATACACGCACACATACATACACACATACACAGACACACAGACACACATATATATATATATACAGAGAGGGAGGGGAGTTATTTATATACCAAATAATCATAAGGACGAAAATTAATATATATATATATATATATATATATATATATTAAAGATGAGTTAAATAATTTTCTTTACACTATTATTTGGTATATATATATCAATATGTATATATATATAAAATAATAGTTATCGCCATACTGATATGGCATTCTTATAAAAATAAGAAAAAAGCTGTCCGCTTATTAGCTCCATGAGGCCATCGCCTTAAGTTAGCTATTTGATACACAAACTGTATCCATATAACCTTCGAACAAGGGAGGTCAGTCGCTCCACACTACTTGACCGGCAGCTACAGACGCGTTTCGGGGTAATGCCCCTTTTCAATGCAGCGTAGCCAGCCAGTAGGTGTCGCTTCCGACAATCTCTGTTCGATGGTTTTATTTACCTAGTTTCGGTGGAATACATCCACTTATTTTCAATAATAGAAATATTAAAATAACTAAGTCTCTCTAAAAGAGAACAGCGGCAGCGTTCCCGGAAAATAATAGTTATCGCCATACTAATATGGCATTCTTATAAAAATAAGAAAAAAGCTGTCCGCTTATTAGCTCCATGAGGCCATCGCCTTAAGTTAGCTATTTGATACACAAACTGTATCCATATAACCTTCGAACAAGGGAGGTCAGTTGCTCCACACTACTTGACCGGCAGCTACAGACGCGTTTCGGGGTATTGCCCCTTTTCAATGCAGCGTAGCCAGCCAGTAGGTGTCGCTTCCGACAATCTCTGTTCGATGATTTTATTTACCTAGTTTCATGGAGCTAATAAGCGGACAGCTTTTTTCTTATTTTTATAAGAATGCCATATTAGTATGGCGATAACTATTATTTTCCGGGAACGCTGCCGCTGTTCTCTTTTAGAGAGACTTAGTTATTTTAATATTTCTATTATTGAAAACAAGTGGATGATTTATCATGCCGAACCAGCATGCATACATTTATGTATGTATGTATGTATATGTATATTTATGTATATTTATATATATATATATTATATATATATATATATAATATATATATATATACGTGCGTGTGTTTGTTTATATGTACCTATGAATATTCCCTGTGTCTACATTATCTTATATATATTTCAAGGATATCACGAGCATACTTTTGCCCAATTATTAGACCCCATATTTTGAAACAACTTAAATTCCAATCATTGGTTATTTAATAAGAATGTTTTATTGCTTTCAATTTTTCGTATTCTTTCATCTTTCTCTGCTTATTTCTTTGTCTTCTGTTTTTTGTCCTTTTATTTCTCTTTCCTTTCCTTAAAATTTGTCGCCATTAATATTCTCAATTTTCGCACACATAAAAATATTCTTGTTCTCCTTTTCCCCGCTTTATGTTCATTCCGTTTCCATTTTGCATTGAGAAAATTATCAAAGAATCAGGGAGAGACAAGCGAAATATTTGTGTGGCACATTATAGGCGCAGGAGCTCTGTGGCAAGTATCTTGCTTACCAATATGATGGTAGCAAGTTCAGCCCCACTGCGTGTCACCTTGGGTAAGTGTCTTCTACTATAACCTCGTGCCGACCAAATCTCATCCTTCATCAATTTTAAGCAGCCTTTTTTTTTTGCCCATCATAAAAGGATCGCCATCTGCAGCACAAGATGTTATGTTCTTTATTGATATATTCTTGACATGCAAGTAATATTTGCGCTTATATATACATCAGTGGCGAGAGTGGTGAATTCTAATGATTTGTAGAATATCATTTCTTCAGCAAATTCACCTTTATCAAATCATCATGCATAGGTTAGCAATACGACCTCGCTGTCCCTTTGAGTTGATTCATCTATTTGTAATGAGAATTCTCTTGATTTCAGCCTTTCAGCATGTTGTGCTTCAATATCTTGACGCATTTAATCTATTCTTCTACTAATAGTATTGTTACTGAGTGGCATGGTTTGAACAGCTGCGTGATATTTTCCCAAGATTTTTAAAAAATGCACATATTGATGGTTTAATTAAATCTTCTCTACTAGTATGATTTTTCCGCATATAGAAACGAGTAATGAAATTTCATAGGCGTAGGAGTGGCTGTGTTGTAAGTAGCTTGCTTACGAATCACATGGTTCCGGGTTCAGTCCCACTGTGTGGCGCCTTAAGCAAGTGTCTTCTTCTATAGCCTCGGGCCGACCAAAGCCTTGTAAGTGGCTTTGTTAGACGGAAACTGAAAGAGGCCCGTCGTATATATATATATTTATGTGTGTGTGTGTGTGTGTGTGTGTGTGTGTGTCTGTGTTTGTCCCATCAACATCGCTTCACAGCAGATACTGGGGTGTTTACGTCCCCGTAACTTAGCGGTTCGGTAAAAGAGACCGATAGAATAAGTACTAGCCTACCAAAGAATAGGCTCTGGATCGATTTGCTCGACTAAAGGCGGTGCTCCAGCATGGCCACACTCAAATGACTGAAACAAGTAAATGAGTAAAAGAGTAAGCCTCAAGAGTACGACGAGCGTTAACAGTTTGTGTAGTAACAAACAGAGAGGTTATTGTTGATCTTTTTGCAATCTCTTTAAAGGCTTAAAGTAATTTTAATCGGAATTTACATACGCACTATATTTCGTTTTCAAATACGATTTTGGCTTCATTGATTCGTTCGTCAAGCATTGTTGGCATAAAAAGCAGAAAGGTAGCCGTTCGTCGTAGATAGTGGATGTAGATCCAAATATTAAGTATTCATCTGAGTATTGACGAACTTTTTATTTTTACTTGCACTACTCATTGTATGCGTAGGGTTTGTGTCTGATAGAAATAAAATTTATTAATAAATCTTTCCAATATCTTGATGGTATCAATACACATCGTCAGCTATTTTTTATATTCCAAGTAATTAGAATAAACCTGAAAAATAACTGAATAATTAAAGATTATTTAAAGAAGTATTCAAAACAAAAGTTTCTGAATAAGGAATATA
>NC_043018.1:29609106-29624106 GCF_006345805.1 Octopus sinensis
ATTCCATCAAACACAGCGTTTGACTGATGCACATTTATTTGACGCCAATGGAATGAAAGGCAAATTTCAACTCACAACGCCGCTCCTCGGTTTTCCCAGTGAGGTAACGATTCTGGCAGCTCACCACCTTTATCGTCCGATTTATTAGTTATATACACGGCACCGGTAGCTTGGCTTAGCGGTATAAGACGCTGTGTTTAAGGCACTATTATATTCTCTGGCTGGGATTCGAATCCCACTGTTTCTCTGGGTTTTTTTAAAATTCCAATGAAGTCGTTTTAGCCTTCTATAAATTCAGGATCCATAAAATAGGTAAGAAGTTAAGAGCTGGGTTTAATGTAAACAACTAACTCCATGCCACGAAATTGCTGGCCAAGTGCCAAAATTTAAAACCAATGTATCATATTAGTGACACGATGTGTAAAAATTTATACCCGTATATACTACGATCAAACCCTTGATGATTCCATGGTTTCGGCGTGTGGAAATTTTTTGTTTGTTGTCTGTTCTTCTGATGCTGGAGAGGAGGGCAGATTTTGGAGAGCGAGATAGAGAGAGATTATGGAGGACGAGAGGGAAAATACGGTTTTGATAGGATTAGCGGAAGAAAGAAAACGAGAACCAAAAAAACACAGGACTATGAATCAGTACGTGATTCTTCTCATGCTTCTCGCATATATGTGCATCAACACACACACACACACACACACACACACACACACACACACACACACACACACACACACCACACACAACACACAGACATACACTCACACACATATATATATACGTCAATAGAGTGAACAAGGGTTCTAACCGACACTAGTATTGCTAGAAATAAGAGTCAAAACAACTCAATACCCAACACTTTAGTAACGTATATTTTTGTCTTTGGGTTGTAAATTTGCGAATGAATTCACCTATATTGTGTGTGTGTGTGTGTGTGTGTATGTGTGCGTGTATGTGTGTGTGTGTGTGTGTACAGAGAGCCGCAGTAATTTGTTGTGGTGATGACGTTGGTAGCGAGGTAGTTAATAGAGATGGTGCTGGGTGTAGGCAGTGAGTTTTTGATCTGCGGACCGAAATTAAGAAGAAAAAAAAACACCGTATGATTTAACGCCTCCGCCATAGTATTAGTAACTTTCGCCCAGCCATGCCATCCCTACCATTACCATCACTACCAACATCCGTCGCAAAGGACAAATAAACATTATCATCATCACCATCATCATTATGATAATCACCACAGTCATTTACAGTTACTATCTCTTAGTTTTTCTTTCTCTCTTTTTTCTAGTTTTCCTCTCTTTTCATTCTTATACTTCCTCTGATGGTCTGTAATATGTGAATTGTGAATGGTCGTGGTTTAGTGGTTAGGGTGTTCGGTTCGTAGTCGTAAAGCCATGAGTTCGATTCCTGGCGGTGCGTTGTGTCCTTCAGTAAGACATTTGCACCAGTCTGCTCTGTCACCCTCTGTGTCACGCTGAATCTCCCCGAGAACTACGTTAAGGGTACACGTGTTTGGGGTGTGCTCAGCTCAGTTTGGCTACTTGCACGATAATTTCTTGACCAGGCTGTTTTTTCGATCGGATCAAATGGAACCCTCGTCATGGTAACCGACAGAGTTTTAGTCAGATAAGGGTAGGAGTAAATACGGAGTACTCAGCCCAGTTATTTGCACCTTAATTTCATGAACAGAATGTTAAGTTTTTCGGATCAACCACAACTATTATCGTTGTAACTGTCTCAATTACATCTACTCTAGGCACAAGGCTTTGAAAAGTTTTGGGAGAAGGGGGCTAGTCAATAAACATCGACCTCAGTGAATAACTGGTGCTTATTTCATTGATCCCCGAACGGATGAAAGACAAAGTCGACCTCGGCGGGATTTGAACTCAAAATGTAGCGACAGACGAAATACAGTCGTAAACTGACATATATGAATGGAAATATCTACTCTATCTACGTTCTCTCTGTATCTTTTCTCCATTTATCACTGCCGTGAATACCGACTATGTTACTTTTATCCTCTTAGTGAGATACGAAATGCAGGTAAGTAGGTAGGAACGTACAATTGTATTAATATATTGATTTCTATCTTATATGAAAACACATACACATATGTATGTATGCATATATATGTGTAAATACGCTACCTATAAACTCTATGTTGATATATATGGAGATGTGCAGTTGCTGCCGGATATAATAACATGACCTGAACTGAAATATGTATGCATGACATATCGCGATTTTAGAAATTCTTGAGTGTGTATGTGTGTGATGGTTATGACATTATAAATCTTAAGACCGAGATAATTATGAAAATATCGCACATAAATAATCACACAAAAGGACTGATGCTTCTACATGCTCTGTGTGTGAGTGTGTGTGTGTGTGTGTGTGTGTGTGTGTGTGTGTGTGTGTGTGTGTGTGTGTGTGCGTGCGTATAAATATTCGAACATGTGTTTATGTCACTGCGAATCGCCCGAGAAAATGTAAGAAGGAATTGGGAAAGAAAGAGACAGATAAAGATAGAGTAAAAAAAAATAAAGAGTGATATTGCTGTCAGAGATATAAAAATTATGGGGGTGGGGGTGGAGGAGTTGTATACAGGGGGGAGGAGACTTTGATGGATGGAAAAGATAGAGAGTTTGAATCACAGCCAAAGGGAGAGAGAGAGAGAGCATGCACGAGAGAGAAATAGAGAAGCAGAAAAAGCAAGAGAAACGCTAATATATTGATAAGAGAAAAAGACTAACAGTGAAAGAGAGAGAATTAGATAAGGAGAGACACAGAGAGGGAGAGGGGTTGAGAGTGCAGGTATGTCTGTACAACGGTGCATGTATGTATCTGTATATAAATATATATATATATACATGTGTGTGTATATATATATATATATATATACATGTGTGTGTATATATATATATTAATATGTATATATATATATATATATCTATATATGTTATTATATATATATATATGTATATATATGTCTATATATATATATATATATAGATTAATATATACATATATATATACATATATATATATATAATATATATATATATATATATATATATATACATATATATATATATATCTATATATATATATGCATACATATACATATTTGTGTGTGTGAATGGGTGTGATGGAAGCGAGGGGGGGAGAGAGGAACAGTATTTGTGATTTCTATGTCAATAATTATTAAGTTATAAACTAAACGACAAGGTTAGATAAACAACTTTGGAAAATAAACTTAAATATATTGTAAACACACCTGTACAAACAAGACAAGCGAAGAAGTAAACTGAATAAGGGGGGGAAAAAAGGAATATAGAAAATAAATTATAGACATGGAGTAAAGCGAACGTCGAACATACGTCGAACATATATATATATATATATATATATATATATATATATATATATATATATATATATGAGTTGCTTGTGGTAAGTAGCTTGTTTACCAACCACATGGTTCCGGGTTCAAACCCACTGCGTGGCACCTTGGCAGTGTCTTCTACTATAGCCTCGGGCCAACCAAAACCTTGTGAATGGATTTGGTAGACGGAAACTGAAAGAAGCCCGTCGTATATATGTATATGTATATGTATATGTGCGTGTGTGTGTTTGTGTGTCTGTGTTTGTCACCTAACATTGCTTGACAACCGATACTGGTGTGTTTACGTCCCCGTCACTTAGCGGTTCGGCAAAAGAGACCGATAGAATAAGTACTGGGCTTACAAAGAATAAGTCCCGGGGTCAATTTGCTCAACTAAAGGCGGTGTTCCAGCATGGCCGCAGTCAAATGACTGAAACAAGTAAAAGAGTAAAATAGTATATATATATATATATATATTATAATATATATAATATATGTAGTCCCGGGTTGAGTCGGGGTTAACCACAGTAAATAAGCTACTCAATACATAGCAGAGTAAAGTAATTTATTTTATAGAAGGAGCTTCTACAGGGCTAGAACTGTTTCATTCAGATGAAATCTTCAGGAAGCTGGCTGTCAAAATAAGTTCTGGTATTTATGCATTTAGGCAGATTTAATGGAGTGGTGGTAGGGGACGTTTTTTGGGTAGTTTGGTATTTAGGAGATAAACAGGGCACAAGCTATTGTTCTTAGGGGAGTGGTCAACAGGCCAGAGTGTTTTTTTGAGAAGTATCAGTGAGAAAATAAATAAATGAATAACTATATAAATTAAATACCGATTGCGGTAAGATTTGAAAATTTAGGGCATATGTGACTGGAGGCTTCTTTACCATAGCCTCGTGGACATAAACTCGTCCTAGGCTCTCTGCTGACGAGGCACGCCAGATGCCGAAACTATGCATAGTCCAGAGAGGAAAGGGGTAAACGTTTTTATTTCTCTTTCTATTTCAGAATTACAACTATTTTGCGGTATGAGTTTTGGCTGCTCTTTCTAGTGAGTCGAATGTCCTATATGGCCATTCCTTATATTGTTGAATATATATATATATATAAAACTAAAAATAAGGGTGTCTGAGAGACACCACCATGCGGAAATAGCAGTCAAAATCCTGACTTTAAAAACCGCGTTAAATGTTCATATCGTACCACGAGATAAGACAGAGGGACAAAATAGACTAGCAAAAAATATTATTGAATAATTCAAGATCCAGGATTTCTGGTTTTGCTATAAGTAAGCTTTAACGTCATCGGTTGAATATATGAAAGTACATAAATACAGATATATTTATGCAGAACGAACTTGTGCATATGTATGTATGGATGTTCGTATATGTAAGTATATGTGTCTTTACTACCCACAAGGGGCTAAACATAGAGGGGACAAACAAGGACAGACAAATGGATTAAGTCGATTACATCGGCCCCAGTGCGTAACTGGTACTTAATTTATCGACCCCGAAAGGAAGAAAGGCAAACTCGACCTCGGCGGAATTTGAACTCAGAATGTAGCGACGGGCGAAATACCGCGAAACACCTCGCCCGGCGTGCTAACGTCTCTGCCAGCTCGCCGCCTTTATATGTAAGTATAACGTTTGTTCTGCATATATATATCTGTATTTATGTACTTTGATATATTCAACCGATGATAGTAAAGCTTATTTAAAGCAAAACCAGAAATCCTGGATCTTGAATTATTCAATAATATTTTTGCTAGTCTATTTTGTTCCCCTGTCTTATCTCATGGCACGATATGAGTATTTAACGTGGTTTTTAAAGTCAGGGTTTTGACTGCTATTTCGGCATGGTGGTGTCTCTCAGACACCCTTATTTTTAGTTCTAAAAAATTATTACCTTTGTACGGTATTTTTTCCCATCGATAATATCGATATTTAAATATCGATATTATCCTTATTTATAAATATATATATATATATGTTGTTTTTTTCTTTTTCTTTTCTCTTTTTTTGTTGCAGTTATTTGATTGCGGCCACGCTGGAGCACCGCCTTTAGTCGAGCAAATCGACCCCACGACTTATTCTTTCTAAGCCGAGTACTTATTTTATCGGTTTCTCTTGTCGAACCGCTAATGACGGGGACGTAAACACACCAGCATCGGTTGTCAAGCGATGCTGGGGGCACACACTTGAGAATATATAAGCGCTCATGCGCGCATACACTCCTACGAGATACAACAGGTGCACAATATATAATAATATGTATATGATTAAGAGAAATAACTTCTATTAAGTAATTCAATAGTAAATGACATTTTCTATATTATATAGAAAAAATTTAAATATACTATGATAAATATTATTCCAAAAATCACCAAATTAAATAAACATTTATATAATTTAGTGATTTTTTAATATAATATCGATAATGTCTTTCAGTATTAAATTACTTAACAGAGGTTGTTCCTCTTAATTATATACATACATTATATATATATATATAATACATGTATATATATATGTATATATATATATATTATATATATATATATATATAATACATGTATATATATATGTAATATATATATATATATATATATATATATATATATATTAATAAAAGGAATTCCAACCTTGTCTGATTTTCACGCTATATTATAAGATAATATAATATAATAGAATATTAAATTCTGCAATCTTCAGGTTCATGTAGTAGTGGTGACAGTCATGCTTCACAATTTTTGACTGTAGCGAGATGATAGAATCTGTGCCTTAAATATAGCTGGGTAGGCTCCAGATTGCAATTACCGATTGGTTGGTTGAGCTGATTGGTTTAGGCGTCACGCTTTGTTGAACATGTCAAGAGTCCTGTATCTTAACCCTGGGCGAGGCAGCAATTGTTGGGCTATTTTTAGAAATGTTGTAAATAGCCTTTGTCAGAGATTTTTATACTTTTGTATTTCAATTGTCATCATCATCATTGTCAGCACCTTAATTATTGTTGCTAGTGGTGATGGTGGTGGCAATAGAACTTTTAACCCTAAATAAGATAATTTTCCTGCTATCTACGTATTATTATTATTGCTTATTGAGTTCGAATTTATCAATAAAATTCTTTTCTCTGATTTTCCTCTCGCTTTCACTTGGGCTGTGTAATTTGTAGAATGGAAATATTATATATATTTTCCGACCACATGTTGCTAGGTGGTTACTCAAAGGTATCTGACGGACCTCTGGGTCTCTAATCTGTTGTCGGTGTACACGTGAGCGTTGTGATAGTGCATTTCCCGTCTGACCTACATATATTTCTTCACAATTTGGGCATTTGATGCAGTAAATTAAATTTCTGCTTTTGCAGTTCAAATTCGCGTTTTTATGAATATTTTCCCGGTTTTTGTATTTATATATTCGCCGGTATGTATGAATTGGCATGTGCCACATCGGCTATCATTGCATTTAGATACCGTGAATGTTTGGTCTTTGTTGCTGAGGTCAAATTTTGCCTTTGTTAGTAATGTTTTCAAGTTTTTAGGCTGTCTTTTACTAAGCACCATAGCTCGATCCGTGATTCTGTCTTTTAATTCCTTACTTTGGGCAATGATTGGTAGGTTTGCTTTGGCAATGTTGAAGATATTCTGGTGACATGGGTTGTGTGTCACTATGAATGGGATGACTTGTTCTTGTTTTCCTCTTCCTAAAACTCGACGAGGCTGCTGCAGGAGATTGTGGCGAACCCTGCTGTACACTTTCATAAGAACTTTCTCCCAATCTTCCTTCTTGTTTCTCTTGTATTTGTATTTCGTACTGTGTGTCACGCTGAATCTCCCTGAGAACTACATTAAGAGTACAGGTGTCAGTGGTGTGCTCAGCCACTTGCCCGTTCATTTTACGAGCATTATTACCTGTAGTTTTGCTACTTTTTAGATGAAAACGTTGTGAATTGTAAATAAATTTTGGAAAGGCGTGGGGTATAATTTTTTTTAAAATATACTTTACTTAATGTGAAATAATACATGCATCACTAATTGTGTATGTGCGTGCGTGGGGGTGTGCGTGTGCGTGCATGTGTGTGTGCGTGCGCGTGAGTGCGTGTGCATCTACGTGTGTCTATGCACATGAATATATATATATATATAGTAAGATATACGTAAATAACATATACAGAGATACATTACACAGAGTTGGAATCACTATCTCCTATAAACCCAATACGAAATGTACAAAATAAGCATATCTCTGATTTTCATATACATACATATATATATATATATATATATATATATATATATATATATATATATATATATATATATATACACGTGTGTGTGCGTGTGTGTACATATGTGTGTATGGGTCTATGCGTATGTGTATCTACGTTTGAATTCATATGTTTGTATGCAAAATAAATGTCTATAATGAATAATATATGGAAATGTATATAGATAATATATTGTAATTTACATATATGTATGGTAATATATGTACATATTCAGTTACGCTTATCCAATGTTACCGAGACTACTATTTTAACCTCAATTTGGCTGTATTAAAAATATAAATTATAAATATTCATTTGTATTACTTGAGAAACCTACATACATATATACACACTCATACATATATATATATATATATATATACATATGTAGTATGTACGTATGTATATATATATATATGTAGTATGTACGTATGTGTATATATGTATGTAGTATGTACGTATGCATATATATATATATATATATATCCATACACCTTAGTACAGGTCAACACAGACGGAGGCATAAGTACATATCGCATATATGCATGTGTTTATGTATGCTTGTATATATACATATGTGTATATATATGCAAATATGTATAAATGTATATATATATAAATATATATATCATATGTATATATATATATATATATGCATATCTATATAGACACACACTCGTGAATTTATATATATATACGTATATACAAACACACACAAAGATACATGCACATATGTGTGTATATATTTATTTATATATATACAACTATATCATACTTGAGGAACATCAAAAACATGTCATTCACTGCAGATATGTACAGATATCTACAGCAATACGAAAAAAACATACTGTGAGAGTCACCTTAGGTTTGGGTGTCAGATCATCCCTTAAGGCATTGTACGTTCAATTCTCGTAATTATGAAAAACAACTTGGTAACTTCTATATCTTTTTCTCCAGAAAAACTTCCGTTTCTATGCCTGTCTTTCAAAAACCTTGAGTTTGTGTCCTTTGAATATTAGTTATATAACATTTAGAGAATTTCCAGAATTGATATATCAAGGAAGGACAAATATGTAATATAGGTAAATTGAGCGTAATATATATAAGTGAAGGCTGCAAAAGATGGATGTTAAGAGGAAAATTATTGTCACAAATATGTGAGGAGCAAGATGTGATAGAAAATAGAGTGAAGGTATCATAGCATAATTCGTTGCAAAGCAGGTGTTCATGCATTTTCTGATCTTAATTCAAAAGTGGGCTTCTTCCTAGTTTTCGTAAAAATGATTTGCATTTCCCGATTATCTCACACCTGTTATTTAAATAAATGTTGATATTCTTCTTTAAAATGTTTTCTTGCTATTATTCCTCTATTTTTTGTTTTATTACAAATTATATAGAGAGATTTACGGAGATGTACGTGCATAGCAAGTGACTTGATCTGAGATCATGTGTTGGAACGAAAACAATTTCAGCGTGGAAGGTGTTTATAAGCCGTTTAAGAAACACACTAAATCCGTTAGATTCACTTCAACATTTAAATTTAATTTTGTCAAAATATTTTCGTCGCTTTGAAACCGCGACCTTTTCACTGACAAAATTTCATGCTATACGGAATTTTGTCAGCGAGCAGAATTTTGTCAGTGAACGGAATTTTGTCAAATGCAGTACGGAGTTTGCCAGGGAACAGGTCGCGGTCTCAAAGCTACGAAAATATTTTGACAAATTAAATTTAAATGTTGAAGTGAACATAACGGATTTTGTGTGTTTCTTAAATGGCTTGTAAACATCTTCCACGCTACAATTGTTATATAGAGAGAAATTAAGAGGAATATTATCACCCACATAAACATGGAGGAGACATTGGGGGGGGGACGAGAGAAATGCTGAAACGAGAAAGACATTAATATTCGAGAAGCATTAAAAGTCTAATATCAGCATGGAATCAGAGACGCCAAATAAGCGGTGTCAAAGCGTCTTTGACATTAATCTAAAATGGTGGGCAAAAAAATGCTGTGCTAAAGAGAATCTTTACTCTCTTCTACTCTTTTACTTGTTTCAGTCATTTTGACAGCGGTCATGCTCGAGCACCTCCTTTAGTCGAGCAGATCGACCACAGGACATATTCTTTGTAAGCCTAGTACTTATTATATCGGTATCTTTTGCCGAACCGCTACGCTTACAAAGAATAAGTCCTGGAGTCGATTTGTTCGACTAAAGGCGGTGCTCTAGTATGGCTGCAGCCAAATGACTTAAACAAATACAAGACTAAAAGAATATATAGGCACAAATACATGCATGGTTGGGAAACATTGTAATGCAGACATGCGTATTCGTATTGTTTTATGTAAGTAGGATTCTATGTATGTATGCGCATATATACGCATGCATTTCTGGAACTAATTATTTCTCAAGTGATCGTTATTATGGTTCCGCACCTATAAAGCATTTCGTTTTATAGGTAATTCCTCAAACTCAAACGCTGAGGAGACATAACATGTATACAACTGTAGGGAGAAAAGTTTCATTGTCGGTCAACTTTACAGTTTTAATTTAAGAGATGAGGAATAAAGTACATTATTTACATTCGACGGATATTTGTCCCCATCTTGTTTCTTGTTAACACAACTTTTCGGCTGATATACCCTCCAGCCTTCATCAGGTGTGTTGGGGAAATTTCGAACCTGGGTTCTTTGTAGAAAACTTTGTAGAAAAAATTTCTCGGAATGAAACCCCGCAGGTGCAAACTTGGTGGGCGAGGCGGAGCTCCCCTCTTACATCTGTTCCAGCCATGTCAACAACTACTTTTCGAAATTGGTAGCATTTTTCTAGTCTGCAAATGAAGAATTCCATATTTGCAAAAGGAATATTTTCTGATGAGGGCATTGACTAAATATTTACTCCTGGAGTTTACAAATGAAACAGGTATTAGTTTAATAGACTCCACACGAGAATTTCTTTCTGTTGTACGCCCAGCGTTAAAAAATATTAGTGAGCTCCCCTAAACGGCAAGCAGAGGCATGCTCATGTAAGGTTTCTTATAAATTCTCTGTGGGTGGCCGATTCAGCTCCAAGAGTGTAGTGTACGAGGCTGAGGTAGTGACCGGCACTGCCGATCACAGCGGCAGCTTTCGCTACAGCAACAGCAACGGCACCAACTACAGTTCGTCTGATAGCAATAACAACGGTGGCAGCAGCAATCACACCAGTAGGACACGAAGCAGCTGAACCAGCAATACCAACAACTACAACAACGGCAACAGCACGGGTTGTGGGTCCGGCAGTAGTAGCTGCAGTAGCGGCAAATGCGATACCAAGATCACGCCTACTAATAGCAGCAGCAACGGCAAGGGGAGTCGCAATGGCCCAATGGTTAGGGCAGCGGACTCGCGGTCGGAGGATTGCGGTTTCGATTCCAAGACCGGGCGTTGTGTGTGTTTATTGAACGAAAACACCTAAAGCTTCACAAGGCTCCGCCAGGGGGTGGTGGCGAACCCTGTCGTAGCCTTTCGCCCCAACTTTCTCTCACTCTTTCTTCCTGTTTCTTGTCCCCGACTTCCTACGCAACCGCTGAGCCTGGATGGGCATTCATCCATCCGTTGATGCTCTTGGTGTCGGGGGTTAATCTGCTTTCTCTTTTGCGGGTCTTACGAATAGCAAAGAACCACGTTTCGGACTTCTCCCACTACAGAGGCGCGATCATGCGAGCTTTGGGACGAAGACTGCTTCGCTCAACAAACAAACAAACAAAGCAGCAACGGCAGAGACGCCAGGAACACCACCAGTGGCAGTGGTAACAATAACATCAATACCACCATCGAGCCCAGCAGAGACAGCAACATTAACAACAGCGGTTATAAAACCACCAGCACAAAATCACAGACACAGAAATCCGGAGGTCCATTTAAGCAGCGTCTCAGTAAACACAGGTCTTCTCTAGGGGTACCAGAGAGGCGCAACATCACATCTATGACCAGCAACGCATGTCGTTTAAGAGAGTGTGTACGCCATGCATAATTAAATGAAGGCTCTTAGAATAACTGGGACCAAATTTTATCGGAAGCAAACAACGTAAAACTTGCTTGACCAAAGGAGAAAGGTTATTGAATAATTCACGCGATCCGGGAAACTTTTCAAACTGGGGTCGATTCGTTCGGTTAAAATTCTTCAAGGTATAATATTTGAAACAAATAAAAAGAATACTAAATGGAGTGTAGCGATGTAATTGTAACTCCTAATGAAGAAAAAACCGGTTAGCTGGCAGAAACGTTAGCACGCTGGGCGAAGTGCCGGGCAATATTTTGTCTGCCGTTACGTTCTGAGTTCAAATTCCGCCGAAGTCGACTTTGCCTTTCATTCTTTTGGGGTCGATTAAATAAGTGCCATATAATCGACTTATTCCGTTTGTTTGTCCTTGTTTGTCCCCTCTGTCTTCAGCCCCTTATGAGGAGTAAAGAAATATGTATTTCGTCTGCCGCTACGTTCTGAGTTCAAATTCCGCCGAGGTCGACTTTGCCTTTCATACTTTCGGGGTCGATTAAATAAGTAACAGTTACGCAATGGGGTCGATATAATCGACTTAATCCGTCTGTCTGTCCTTGTTTGTCCTCTCTGTGTTTAACCCTTTGTGGGTAGTAAAGAAATAGGTACTTCGTCTACTGCTACGTTCTGAGTTCAAATTCCACCGACGTCGACTTTGCCTTTCATTTTTTCGGGGTACCAGTTACGCATTGGAGTCGATATAATCGACTTAATCCGTTTGTCTGTCCTTGTTTGTCACCTTTATGTTTAGCCCCTTGTGGGTAATAAAGAAATAAGAAAAAAAAACAACGTAAATTGTAATTCTTATTAGAGTCCCAGGGATAGAATTCCAGAAATTAACTTGATAACAAGGTGAAATAATTTTCTCGGGCCAGAGAGGAATCCGACATTTGGTACCTACAGAGACAACTCTGTCTTACTAAACTGGTGTTATGAGCCTATGTCTCAAGAAGGACTTTTGTTGTATGGATATGTACATGCATGCATGTAAATATGCGAGTGTGTGTGTGTGTGTGTGTGTGTGCGCGCGCGCACATACTGAATTGATTTTCATATAATATCATTCAGAAATCACGAGGTAACTTGTTCACAAAAATGTCCACTCATATTCAGAATACACATTCATATATACGGTACATATACAGACACACAGACATGTATGCAAATACATGTGTATCCACACACATACACAAATATAAATATTTATATACTGTATGTGTACACATATATCTACATACGCAACTCTATACACATATATAGAGAGAGACAATGATAAATAGATAGATAGATAGATATATAGATAGATAGATAAATAGATAGATAGACAGATAGATAGATAGATAAATAAATAGGTAGGTAGGTAAGTAGGTAGGTAGGTAAGTAGGTAGATAGATAGACAGACAGACAGACAGACAGACAGACTGATAGATAGATAGATAGATAGATAGATAGATAGATATATAGATAAATAGATAGATAGATAAATAGATAGATATGTAGGTAGGTAGATAGATAGATAGATAGATAGATAGATAGATAGAATGATAGATAGATAGATTCGTACATAAATACGTATGCCTATTCGTTGTTATATGGCGGATGTAATTCTGTATTCAGAAATCAATGAGAAGAGCAGGTGTATATGAAGTTATACAATTGATGTGTCAACATTAATTATACATACGTTGTGCCGACAATAATTCTTGCTACACACCAGCCACAAAAACTACTACTAGTTGACTACCACTACGATTACAACTATCAGTACAACAACTACTACTACTACTACTACTACTACTACTACTACTACTACTACTACTACTGCTGTTACTACTACTAAGATTACAGCTGTTGCTATTACAATTATTCCTTTTACTGGAATATATTGTTTTCTTCCAGAGCAAAGCTTTTGTTTCCAAGAATTCAGTTTTCCGTGCTTCATATTTAATTTCTTTTCATCGTCGCCATTGTCTTTCGTATTGTGAATTACTTTGAGCATACATTTTTACATGCATATATATGTCTGTGTGTATGTAAGTGTGTGTGTGTGTGTTGTTGGGAGTATGTGTGTTGTGCGGTGTGTGTGTGCGTATGTAGGGTGTAATTGCATGTGTGGTTATGTGATTTGCACAAATTTATTTGTAGCATACACACACACAGACACAACACACACACACACACAAACACACACATATATATATATATATATATTGTTTTCTTCTCATTGTTCTGTCTTTTACTGTTTTTACTTTTTTATTTGTTTTTACTGTTTTGTTCTCACTGTCCTGTTCTTCTTACCACTTTCACCCTCCGCAAAAATTTTATTTTATTTGCTTTACGAGGACTGTTTCAACGAAGTTGCGTGTTGTCCTTACCCCCGTAAAGCGGAGTATGTGAAACAGGGACAACTGAAAAAGGGGAATATTCGTTAAATTGTATATCTCGTTTCTTTGTTTGTTTGCTTTTTTCGTTGTTCGAAAAAAAATCGTTTCTATGGTTCTGTTTTTATGTTTTCGTTTCATATTGTGTTCAATGTTTTTTTATGTCCTGTATCATATATGCATGTTTATATACATATATATGTAGGCATGTACATGTATGTATGTATATATGCATATATTCATATATTATTTATATAATAATATATTATATATATATATATAATATATATATATATATATTGTTTTCTTCTCATTGTTCTGTCTTTTACTGTTTTTACTTTTTTATTTGTTTTTACTGTTTTGTTCTCACTGTCCTGTTCTTCTTACCACTTTCACCCTCCGCAAAAATTTTATTTTATTTGCTTTACGAGGACTGTTTCAACGAAGTTGCGTGTTGTCCTTACCCCCGTAAAGCGGAGTATGTGAAACAGGGACAACTGAAAAAGGGGAATATTCGTTAAATTGTATATCTCGTTTCTTTGTTTGTTTGCTTTTTTCGTTGTTCGAAAAAAAATCGTTTCTATGGTTCTGTTTTTATGTTTTCGTTTCATATTGTGTTCAATGTTTTTTTATGTCCTGTATCATATATGCATGTTTATATACATATATATGTAGGCATGTACATGTATGTATGTATATATGCATATATTCATATATTATTTATATAATAATATATTATATTATATTATATATATATATATATATATATATATATATATATACATGCCTTACTTTAAGAGCTTGGTTCTAAGTTCAGTCTCACTACATCGTAGTATCTTGGACTAGTGTCTGGTACCAGTGTCTCTGGCTGACAAAAGACCTATGAGTGGATTCAGGAGATGGAAACTGAACGAC
>NC_043018.1:29626606-29631606 GCF_006345805.1 Octopus sinensis
TTTGAACTCAGAACGTAGCAACAGACAAAATACCGCAAAGCATTCCGCTCAGGTGGCTAACGATTCTGCCAGCTCGCCACCGTTTGGAGACGTTATTGTGAGGGAGAATGCTGAAAAAGTTTTAGATTATATGAAACGAACCAACAAAATTCAAAGACTTGAAATCAAGCTTCAAAATCTACATCAGCTGATACGAAAATAAATGTTCAATATTCACAGAATTACTCTATTTTCTTAGAGTGACCACTTGGTATCTACACGTACTAAGCAAGTAGAGCCACCAAATAAAAGCTATATTAGACTTTGAGAGAACATAAATTCGTTGGGTTGATCTGAAATGCTGACATTATTGCCGATAAACTCTACTGGAATGTCTTAATATCTGAGATAGAGGTAAGGCGGCAGAAACGTTACCGCACCAGAAAAAGTGTTTAGCGGCATTTTTTCCGACTTTACGCTCTGAGTTCAAATTCCACCGGAGACGACTTGCCGTTCATCCTTTCCAGTTTGATATAATTAGTAACAGTTGATCACTAGGTTAGGGTCGATGTAATCGATTTATTACCTTTCCCGAAATTTCCGGTCTTATGCCAAAATTTGAAACGGACATTTGAGATAGAAATCTTTGAACGGCCTTATCGTCGAAGCAGTTTTTTATCGATTCTTTCTGTGATGAGGTGTTAGGTATCTTTAAAAGAAGTAGAGGAAATTACCGGATATAAAGATCTGGATATAAAGCTACACATGGAAGCACTCCGTCGGTTACGACGACGAGGGTTCCGGTTGATCCGAATCAACGGAACAGCCTGCTCGTGAAATTAACGTGTAAGTGGCTGAGCACTCCACAGACACGTGAAAGCTACACATGACGTGAGCATTGAAGGCAGACACAATCCTTAGGAATATAAGTACCTTGAGAACAAATATGAAGAGACATATTTTTACATGCCCGCAACATAGAGAATAAAACACTAAATAGAAATGCCACATATATTAGTAATATATTTCCAGTATATAAAACAACTACGTTCAAGGCATAGACATGTACTCCATAGTGTAATGAAGGCATGAATTATTCTTTATAGGTAAGAAGTTTGCTTCCCAACCACATGGTTCCGGGTTCAGTGACACCGCGTGGTACCTTGGGCAAGTGTCTTCTACTATAACCTCAAAGCCCTGTGAATGGATTTGGTAGACGGAGAAAAGCCCGTCGTATATATACATACATAATACATACATGCATACATGTATACCTATATATATATATATTATATATATATATATATATATATATATATATATATATATATGGAAGCACTCCGTCGGTTACGATGACGAGGGTTCCGGGTGATCCGATCAACGGAACAGCTTGCTCGTGAAATTAACGTGTAAGTGGCTGTGCACTCCACAGACACGTGTACCCTTAACGTAGTTCAGCGTGACACAGAGAGTGACAGGGCCGGCCCCTTGAAATACAGGTACAACAGAAACAGGAAGTAAGAGTGAGAGAAAGTTGTGGTGAAAGAGTACAGCAGGGATCACCACCATCCCTGCCAGAGAGCCTCGTGGAGCTTTTAGGTGTTTTCGCTCAATAAACACTCACAACGCCCGGTCTGGGAATCGAAACCGTGATCCTATGACCGCGAGTCCGCTGCCTTAACCACTCGGCCATTGCGCCTCCACATATATATATATATATATATATATATATATATATATATATATATAATATATATATATATATATATATATATATATATATATTATATATATATATATATATATATATAATATATATATATATATATATATATATATATAATATATATATATATATATATATATATATAACACCAAAAAAAAAACGTCGAACACAATGAGAAACGAAAACATAAATACAAAACCAAGGAAATTGACATTTATCTTAAACAACGAAAAATTAGAGTACAATACATACAACACAAGGAACATTCCCCTTCTTCAGCCGCCTCTGTTTCATCTACTCCGCGTTAGTTGGTAAATGCGAGACACGACTTAGTTGAAACAGTCCTTCCCGCAAAGCAAATTAAATAAAATTTGAGATTATTTTGCGGAGGGGTAAAAGTGGTAACAAAAACAGGATATCAAAAATCTTGGAAAACAAATATATAACGTATATATATATGTCCCCCACCATTATCGCTTGACAACCGATGCTGGTGTGTTTATGTTCCTGTAACTTAGCGGTTCGGCAAAAGAGACCGATAGAATAAGTGCTAGGATTACAAAAGAATAAGCCCTAGAGTCACTTTGTTCGACTAAAGTGTTGTTCCAGCATGGCCGTAGTCAAATGATTGAAACCAATAAAAGAGTAGAAAAGAAATTATAAAAGAATGGGGGTAAACACTTATGTGCTGCGGGTGCTTTGCTCAGTCACCAACTGCAGGGCCCAAGGTCTCATCGGGCAGTCAGGTAGCACTATATGTGTTTTGAACTCCTTTCACTGACTTGCTCCATCTACCCAGCTCCACATAACCATGTTGGGGACAAAATTCCTGTACAACTGCATGAGCTTTGTTGAGTTGAACGTTGCGACTCTGCGCCAGATGTCTCTACTATCCACAATACTAGCTTTTGCTGCACCTCTCGTTGTCTCCCTTGAGCCAGACGTAACGGCTAGCTTTCTGAGAAGCATCTGACCATTTCATAGCAGCATCTTTTCTATTCTTTTACAGCAAGTCCGAGGCTGTAGACACAGACCGAATCCAGCTTCCAACAATTTCTCTGAGCCCTATCTCTACAAAAAGGTTTATTGCCTCTAATCCATTGTTTTCACTAAGGTCAAACAACACCCTGTATTTTCTGTCTTTACTGAGGAAAAGGTATTTGATATTGTCTCTCCATAGAACTATCATCTCTACAATCTTTACCACCCTTTTTTTTAACAGAATGTAACAAGGATAAGCAGCTTGGTGGTTAAAATGTGAGAACTGATATTTACCACCATAGAAGGAATATTGTAACATATATCATCAAAGCTAAAGGCTTCCTATAAATTAAAATTCATTTCAGCTATTCTGATTGAAAACCATTTTGTAGTAAATGATACAGCTATTATAAATTTAGTGAATAGTTCGTTGTACAGTTTAATTAAAATTTGATAAAGAAGTTTTATTTCTGTTTTGCATCGTAATGGCTTCCGTCATTCTTAAATTTCAATAGCAATTCTTTTAGCAAGATAAAATATTTATTTTTCTATTCAAATTGAGAAGGATACCTGAAAATCACATAATCTCCTGTAGTCATATCATTAAGGAAAGAGGCAAAGAAAAATATTAAAAATATATAATTATTAAATAGGTGCAGGAGTGACTGTGTGGGAAACAGCTTGCTTCCCAACCACATGGTTCCGGGTTCAGTCCCATCGCGTGGCACATTGGGCTAGTATCTTATACTATAGCTTCGTGCCGCCGAAGACTCTTGAGTGAATTTGGTCGACGGGATCTGGAAGAAGCCCGTCGTATATATATATATATATATATATATAATTTCAACAATTGAGGGTAAAATTAATTAATTAATCAATTTCACCAAGTGTTCAGTATGCAAAGGGACCATTTAAGGCGAATTCAAATTATTACATTATATAAAAGGGCTTAGTAAAATAAATTACTTTGCCGCATACTGAACTCATTAGAAATAGCTGCTATTTCTAATGAGTTCAGTATGCGGCGAAGTAATTTATTTTACTAAGCCCTTTTATATAATGTAATAATTTGAATTCGCCTTAAATGGTCCCTTTGCATACTGAACACTTGGTGAAATTGATTAATTAATTAATTTTACCCTCAATTGTTGAAATTATAATTCATCTCTCTCTATTTAAATGCCTCGGATTTTACCGAAAAAAGCATAGTGTTTACTGATTTTAACCCACGCTGGTGGAAAGGGGAGAGCAGAAATTCTTCGCTTGCATATTTGAGTTTGTTGGCACTGTTAGTTACGAGCGGATCTTCAGAAGCGATAGGAGGACGAAGGGGTATGCTCCCACTTTCAGTGTTTTCAAATCCAAACCAGGGAGTTCTGAGCTGATGATAGAAATGTCGAGTTTGACTAATCTTGAAACGTACGTTCTCAAATAACCTTTGCATCTGATTTTTTAATGTCTCTATCCCCCATACTTCCGTGAGTTGAATTGAGCAAACACTATATGAGAGAGGTTTTCTTTAAGTATTAGAAATAGTTTTATAAATGTTTTTTTAGCTTCTATTTCTAATGAGTTCAGTATGCGGCAAAGTAATTATTTTACTAAGCCTTTTATATAATATATATATATATATATATACATATATATATATATATATATATATATATATATATATATATATATATATATATGCCGGGTCCAGTCCCACTGCGTGGCACCTTGGCTCCTATCTTCTACTATAGCTTCGGGCCGGCTGAAGACCTCTGAGTGAATTTGGTCGATGGGATCTGAAAAGAGCCCGTCGTGTATATATATATATATATATATAAACATACCAGCATGGAAATGAATGGAATGCCTGGCATGCAACATGTGGTTAGCCGCTCCTAAAAATAGGGAATAGGCCTGGGTATATATAATGTATGTATACATATACACACACACACAACACACACACACACACACACACACACACACACACACACATACACACACACACATATATATATATATGTATTTATGCATGTATGTATGTATGTATATATGTATATATGTATGCATGAACATTAGTATGTTTTGTTTTATGTAAGTATTCTCATACATATAGTTGCATATGTAGACATGCTCATATATATTAAAATGACAAACTTCTGGAAAGTTTTACAGATTTTTACAGATCCAATGATTGATAGGATCGAGAGTCTTCAAATTCGCTTTCTCCTTTCTGGTTTTGAGAAGATTAATTTCTCAAGATAGGTATTTAGGCAGCATGTTACGTATCCCAAGGCCTCGTATGTATGTATGTATGTATGTA
>NC_043018.1:29636606-29656606 GCF_006345805.1 Octopus sinensis
CCATATTTTTAGGAGTGAGTAGCCACAAATACACACACACCAGGCATTCTATTCATTTCCAAGCTCAAAGAGGCAAACCCTGTTCTATGCTAGGGTCGGGGCATAGAACGCAGCCTCCCAATATCAGCGATGGGGCTCGCCAGCATATGCTGGTTTATCCCCGCCGCATCATGCTGGTTCCCTACGCCATTGAGAAACATCCACTTCACTCATCCATCCACAAACACTCTCCAAGCTTTCCAATCATTCATAAACTCTCTTGCCTCTCTCACTCCAACACCTCTAACCACCAAAGCTTTCCTCACTCCATCCATACACACAAACTGCGGCCTCCCTCTGGTTCTGCTGCCTACCACTTCTGCCTTCATCACCCTTCTTACCATCCGCTCTTGCTCCATCCTCTCCATGTGCCTAAACCACCTCAACATTCGTCTATCCATTTTGGTTGTTAGTTTTGGTTTCATTCCTACTCGCATTCGCACCTCCTCGCTCCTCATCCTGTCCATCCGTGTCACACCAACCATCGTCCTCAAACATCTCATCTCAAACACATTTAGTCGCCGCATTTCCGCCTCTCTACACCATTTAACATTGTCAGCACAATCTTTCCCTCACACACACCTCCTTTCCCTTTCATGCTCAACCTTTTCTCACTCAGCATAACATTTCCGCAATTCCAATGTACGTAAGAGATATGGAGAATACCAAACGAGTTCCCTATGGATACCGTATTTATTACGAGTGGCTTGTAAACTTATCTAATGAGCGAAAGCGAGTTAGATACGTTTACAAGCCACGAGTTGTAATAAATACGGTATCCATAGGGAATGAGTTTGGTATTTTATTTATTACACACGAATAAACGACCATATTTTATTAACCCAATAACTAAATTCTTCACGTTTAGTTGTAACTTATAAATGACAAAAGTAGTGCCGTCACCGTGACCTCGGGTGATCAACATGGATTGACCAATCAGAAGCAGCACTGTCACCGTGACCTCGGGTCATCACCGTGGATTGACCAATCAGAAGCAGCGCTCGCAGTATCTGACATATGTTAGATACCAAACATATCTCAAAGTGTTCTCACTCACATGTGTGTAATAAAATAACATAAGCTTACGTTCATAGTAATTTCTCAGATTCTTGACTTGTATTTAACACCATCTGAGGACAAATTAAAAATAACTATTTCAGTATTCAATGAAATTATATCTTCTGTAACTTCAATTTTAATTTCTATAGCAAATTTACCTCCCATTTTCCTGGAGCGTCACCATGAATTTCTAGGATAATTTGTTTTCTTTCACCAAGAAGCATAATTGAATTCGTTAAAAAAATTTCCGTTCCCCCTAATCTAATACATCATCCCTTAACTTAATTACATTTAAACTTTCACTTTTCTGTCCTTTGAAATTACTAATTTTTTTCGTTTTTATTTATTTAATTTTTTGTTTCTTTAGTCTATAGAAGTCGACATCGGTTTCAGCCATAGGGGCTGAAATGTTTCGGAGCGGGGATATTTAATTGCATCGACCCCAGTATTCAACTGGTTCTTATTTTATCGACCCCGAAAGAATGAAAGGTAAAGATGACCTCGAAGGAATTTTTGATCTCACAACATAAAGACAGACGAAATACCGTTATGCATTTCGCCTGGCTGATATATATATATATATAATATATATATATATATATATATATATATATACATCCACATTACCTATATATACATACATACATACATACATACATACATACAAGTACACCCGACAACAACACTGAAGCCGTCAGTAAAAGACCTAACAGTGATATACGCTTCAACGTAATTGAGGGATCGGAGTTCTCTTTCAAACAGGGTCAACCCTTTACAGTGAAAAACAACTTCACATGTGCTTCGGAGAACCTAATACATATATGAACTTGCTCTGGATGTCGGGGGCAATGCAAAGGTCAAACCAAAAACTGTCTGCGTCAAAGGTTTGATCCCAGATCAAAATTCGGGAATACATAACAATAGCAGTGAACACATTGACATTGACGCCACTAACAACCTAGCTTCAGAATTTTTCCCTCTATATATTCAGGAGCGATGCAACCTTTAGTCAAAACATTAGCAAAGAGTCATATTTTATCACAAAATATAAACCCCTTTTGAATGCCTCAACCCCACATAACACTTCCACAAGGACCTTAGAAAAATATCCACGCAGAATATTAAAAACGACATATTCAGAACGGTCACTACCCATGAATTTATTTAGAACAATTCCAATCATTACTGTTACAACAACAACAGGTTAATTTTAGGTCACTTGGCCATTTAAGAGGATTCTGCCAACATCCTACTACTCTCATACCACTCCCGTATTTTTATTATTCTTTCTCTTCTTTTCCTACCCCATTTGTTCTTCTTCGTTTTCTCTGCTTCTTCTTCTACTACCTCTACTCCCCTCCTCCTCTTCCTTCTTTTTCTTCTTCGTCGCCGCCTCCTTCCTTGGCTACTACTTCTGCTTGAACAGTCAAACCAACTCATCAAATATGCTTTTAAGACTGCTACTACCAACTACCTGCTTCCAAGCAGTCACAAGAGTAAAAAAGAGAGACAAACAGAAAACTGTGAAAACTGGAAATATTTTTTAAAACACATTTCATTAAAATTTTTCACAATTTCATTGCTTTTCATTTCACAATTTCATTGTTTTTCATTGCAAAGACTGAAACCGGTATTAAAATGTTCTTCATGATTAAATTATTTTAATATTTTCTACTTGTCTTATTTTCCTTATACATACATATATATATATATATATATATATATATATATATATTATATATATATATGTGTGTGTGTGTGTCTGTATGTGTGTGTGTGTGTGTATATATTCTTTTACTCTTTTATTTGTTTCAGTCATTTGGCTGTGTCCATGCTGGAGCACTGCCTTTTCGTCGAACAAATCGACCCCAGAAAATATTCATTGTAAATCTAGTACTTATTGTATTGGTTCTCTTTTGCCGAACCGCTAACTTACGGCGACGTAGACACACCAACATCAGTTGTCAAGCGATGGTGGCTAGACAAAGAAACACACAAACATATACATACGTATATATACACACATACATACCTACATGCATACACACACACTATATATATATATATATAATTATATTATATATATATATATATATATATATTTATGTGTGTATATGCATGTAGGTATGTATGTGTATATATATATATATATATATATATATATATATATATATATATATATATATATATATATTATATATATATATATATATATTGTTATATTTCGGAATGGTCATATTGCCAGTTTAGCCAATAAAAACACACGCACTATGTATTTGGTGTTATTTTGCTTCAGTGATATTTATTTTTTACATTAATCTTAATAGGCAACCCTATCAGATCTATAATTGGTAGAACCTATCCTTTTAGTAGAACTCTCTGTACGGATAACTATTGCACTGTATGTAGATTTAGCCCACAAACAAACTGTAAAGCCAGAAATGTGGTCTATAGTATAAGATGTATAGAGGGACGATGCAGTAACAAGACAGTAACATACGTAGGGGAAACTGCAAGAAGCATTGGTGAGCGGGTGAATGAACATTGGAGACAACTCAAGGAAGGTAAAAGCTCATCGATTCTGTACCAACACGCCGAACAAGAACACGGGGGATCAATCAATAACATAGAGATTAAGATATTGTCCACACATAGAACAGATGCAACAATTAGACAAATTACAGAAGCTACACATATAATAGAAAATAAACCTAGCCTGAATAGAAAACTAGAATGGAGCAATAGCGCACACCACAACATATGACAATAGTGGATCCTGCAAACATAATAAATACACAGGTAATTAAAGAAATAGAAATGAATATCTATATATATGTAAGTGTGTATATATATGTATATGTATATGTGTGTATATATGTGTGTATATATGTATATATATATATATATGTATATGTATATGTATGTATATATATATATATGTATATGTATATTCTTTTTTTTTTTTCGATTAGATTTATTATTATTATTACTAATATTGTTGTTATACATACATACAAGCATATGTAATGATAATAATGGGTGGATGTAAACACATGAACAAAATTAGAACAGAAGCAACAACAACAAAAACAAAATACAAATTACAAGAATGTATATAACCAGAAGATACAAATATTACAGGCATCCCCCCACACACACACTAAATAAACATAGACGCACATAGAGATATAAGCATGCGCAAATGAAGACATACAATAGAAATACAAAATGGCTGACGGTTAGTAAGGAGAGACACAAGTAAGTGAGAAGAAAACAAAGGACCACTGATGCGGTCACAGGAGTGTGACGAAAGAACTTTGGCCGAAATAAGATTAAGATTAATGTAAAAAATAAATATCACTGAAGCAAAATAACACCAAATATATAGTGCGTGTGTTTTTATTGGCTAAACTGGCAATATGACCATTCCGAAATATAACAATATCTGTTTCAACACACGACTTCACATAAAAAATCTTGCACAACAATATTTAAACGTATATATATATATTATATATATATATATATATATATATATATATATGTACGGCGGGCTTCTTTCAGGTCATATACATATGATCACAAATGTCCGATGAACGGTGAAGTGAAACTGAGCTACAGTATTCGAACATTTCTTTAGGCTTTCATAAACAACATATTACTCTAGCTTTGTTATTCGAGTACTATTTTCCCACGCTATTTACGTTCATACTTACATTAGTGAGTTGGTGTGTGCATGCGTGTGTGCCTGCGTGTGTGTGTACGTATGTATTTTTTTTCTATATACCAAACAGAAAAGGTTTGGTATATATATACAGAATCTAAACCTTGTTATTTGTAGCTCGCTGTTCGTATTAAGGTAGCTGCGTATATTGGTTGCCTTCCGTTTGTTTGCCAAATCTGCCAGTATGTTGTACGTAATTCCATTTCAATGGATTTTCCGTCAATCAATTATAGTTAGTGTGCTTGCCGTTTCTTCCGTTTAAACTCTGCTATACTATGTAATAACCTTCTATTCAACATATTTGTGCTGTTGGCGCAATAAATGTTGCTTATTGCATGACGACTCCTAACTGAACTACCTCTAAAATCTTTCCCCCCAAAAAATGTGTTTAACACACTCTCAGACCATCTGCTAATTATTCCTCTTTCAGATTGAAACACAAATATTTTATTCCGATATTCTTCTACTTTTATGAAACTTAAACCCTGCTAACGTATATGGAATATTTGTGCAACCAGGTGGCTTCAGATACCGCCCTGGGGCAAGTGTCTACTGTTATATATTTCTTTACTACCCACAAGGGACTAAACATAGAGGGGACAAACAAGGGCAGACACACGAATTAAGTCGATTACATCGACCCCAGTGCGTAACTGATACTTAATTTATCGACCCCGAAAGGATGAAAGGCAAAGTCGACCTCGGCGGTATTTGAACTCAGAATGTAACGGCAGACGAAATACGGCTACGCATTTCGCCCGGCGTGCTAACGTTTCTGCCAGCTCGCCGTCTACTGTTATAGCCCGAGGCCGACTAATGCCTTGTAAATGAATTTGTTAGACGGAAACAGTATGGAAGCTAATCGTGTATATGAGTATGTGTGTGTGGATGTGTGTACGCGTGTGTTTATCGAACCACCAGGACCTCCAATTTATGTTCTTGCAACATAGCATTTAGGCAAACGAGATGGACAACATAAGTATCTGATTAGAACTAGGATCGATCTGTTTCAAAGAAACTCTTCAAGGCAAGTCCCCCAACATAGCCGAAGTTCAATGGCGAAATCAAATAAGATGAAGTATAAAAGATGTGTTATATGCCTCTGTATATAAAATCTATGTCGTCAACACCACGTTTTTTTTTGTTAACCCCAAACAGTTGCTTTCACGCTTTAGGAGTGCGGTAGGAGAATGCAGTTGGTATACTGAAAGACGTAGAAGCAGCGGAAAAGTATTATTTTATTATGGATGGGATCGGTAGGTTAGTGAGAGAGAAAAGATGATAATCTGCAGTAACTTAGCAGGAATGAGAGCTGGCAATGAAAATGGGATCGAATGAGTAAAGAACATATAAGTAAGAAAGGGATGGTGTAAGCAATGTTGTAAGATAGTTGTTATGGAATTAAGAAAGATAGAATTCTATCTTAAGAGGTTCAGAAGATATTGAATTGAGATTATTTTCATTGGATGGTGTCTGTAGTTCGTTCTTATTAGCTAGTGTGCATCATATTATATGGCCAGTAGTTGGACAATTGCTAATGTACTGTTGAAACCGCTGCATATCGTTGAATAACTCTTCAATAGGTATCAGCCTTAACGTAGTAATAAGTGTAGTCACCTTTTCTTTCGTTAGAATAGATATTTTCTGTAAAGAATTTAAACATTTCAATAGCTACTAGAAAAGATAATAGTGGGCTCCATTGGTGTCAACAGTATGAAAGTCCAGTCTTCTTGTTAAAAGACAGTAGACTATTGGTGTATGAGCAGTTTCTCAGACAAATCGTGTACTTACGCACCCCGGAAGAACAGGTGCGGCGTGTCGAGTGAGCATTATAATTTGCTCGACAAAGCATATCCTGACATCTAAAATAATACTATTCCGATGCTTTTCTTCAGAAAATTATGTTAGTGTACATAGAATAGTCCCTTAACTCTACCCGGAAACTTCCCAAGCACACAATTTCCCAAGTACATAAACATTTAGAAGATTTTACGTTTCCAAAATATTAGTTTATAGAACGGCCTGCACTCCACTTGAAGGCATTCCCAACATCTACAAGTAACTCACACCCATAAATTACAGATAATTACAAATCAACAACTGATGTCGTTCATGAAGTAAGTGAGTTTGCCTCCTCAACCAACTAGTAGATATCGGTAAAAGGAACATGAAATTTTCAGCATAATTTGGATCATATTTGACACTGGGAGTCTTTGTTTCTCTGAGAAGCTTCACATACTGCAACAGCCTTAACATGAATACAATGGCATTTACGGAGCTTATTCCAAACTAATTTGGAGCCGTTTGTTGATATTACATTTGCCTTGACATTACTGATACTGTGATGTCATTTAACAATGATGTCTAATTTAAACACAGGTGAATGTAGTTGATATTCATTTAGTTGTCGTTTAACAATGTCCAACAGTCACTACAACACTTATCATGGATCCAACCACTACCAGTATAACGTTACACGAGCATATTGGTAGGAACAAACTTCATACAACACTCAATGAATCGGTCAACATGGTGATTGCTTCAACGCAGCACTTCAGCACATGATTAACCAACCTTACTTTTCGCATCAGAAAAAAACGTTGAGTTCAGCAGTTTCCAGACGTGAAATATAAACACGAGCTCTACCGTATTGTCATATGACTGTTTCGTCGGTTGCTCACCGATCTGTACACACATATAACTTGCGCGTATGTGTGTGTTTGTGTGCGTGTGTGTGTGTGTGTGTGTGTGTGCGTGTGTGTGTGCGAGTGTGTGCGTGTGCGTGTGTGTCTTATGTTTGTACAGATTTTGAATTTTTCCCATTTGGTTTTATATTGCGCGTAGCTGCCTGCGTTATTTTGTAATTTTCACATCAGCATTTCGCTAACTCAACTTGAATTTTATATGGTAAATATCCAGGCTGTCCCCAAAGTCTGGGTACATGGAGTAAATAAAATCATAACATAAAGAATTAAACATAAGAAATAATAATTTCTTAAAGTATGTGTTAATCCCCATGTACCCAGACATTATGGACACCCTGTACATATAATGGCAGACTGGATTTAGCTAAGTCATTCGGCGATGGAGTAGTTATAACTAACGAGTATGCAATTTACAGACGAAACAAATCTAGTCCAGTGATTCTAGTTTCGCTTATGGGGCGGTTATATATCCAGGCAGTATATTACAACGGGCTTCCTTGCGATTCATAGAGTTTTTAACTTATTTCTAGTAATATAGGTGCTACCAGATACCCTCAGCCACAATCAGGGACAATTGATTTTTCTTTTTGTTTTATATGGCGTATAGCTGCCTATATTATTTTGTAGATAGATAGATAGATAGATAGATAGATAGATAGATAGATAGATAGATAGATAGATAGATAGATAGATAGATAGATAGATATATAGATAGATAGATATATAGATAGATAGATATATAGATAGATAGATAGAGAGAGAGAGAGAGAGAGAGATTGATAGATAGAAATATAGTAAGATA
The DNA here is from genome assembly GCF_006345805.1 of Octopus sinensis. Lineage (NCBI taxonomy): Eukaryota > Metazoa > Mollusca > Cephalopoda > Octopoda > Octopodidae > Octopus > Octopus sinensis. The sequence continues at coordinate 29,644,936 of NC_043018.1, forward strand.
GATAGATAGATAGATAGATAGATAGACAGACAGACGGACAGATAGATAAATAAATAATAGATAGATAGATATATAGATAGATATAGATATATAGATTTAGATAGATAGATATAGTTAGATAGATAGATAGATAGATAGATAGATAGATAGATAGATAGATATAGATAGATTGATAGATAGATAGATAGATAGATATATAGATAGATAGATAGAGAGAGAGATAGAGAGATAGATAGATAGATAGATAGATAGATAGATGATAAATGGCTATACATATATATTTATACACACATATATATATATACATACATATATACATACATACTCGCATGAGCGTATGCATACGTAGTGTTTTTGAGTCCACTGCCTGATCTTTATAATATTCTCTAATAAATATTTCACTAATTCTACGATAGGTACAATGAAGGATACTTGGGAGTTTAGTCGATTAAAACGTACTCAGTAACTATCTGGTAAATTCTGAAATTCAGAGAGATAATAAGCAGAGATTATCTGGTTAGAATTTGAGATCAGAATGCAAAGATACGGAACGAACAGCCCAAAGTATTTCATCCGATATTTCTCACTAATCAACCTTCAGATAATATTAAGTGTGTGTTCGTGCTTGCCCGTGTGTGTGTGTCTATTGAAATCTATAAATACATATGTCCGTGTGAGCTTGTGTTTGTGCATACATATAACTATATATATATATATAACTATATATATATGTATACATATATATATATATATTATATATATATATATATGTATATATACTTGTGTGTTTGTATATATATATATGTATATATATATATATATACTTTGATACTTTGATACTTTGATAGGTTTCGGCCATTATTGGCCGAGGCCATGTCTAACTTAATAGCACCACCTGGTGAAGTCTTTCAAGTCAGAATTTGGGCACTATGGCCCACTCAAGTAGAGAGTTATTGTTTACAGAGACATATCCGGGTGTAGGGGGTTTATCCGGGATTTCTTGAAGGAATCTGTCCAAAGACTTCTTGAACCCTATAGGGTCAGTTTCTGTTTTAATGTGTTTTGGTGTAATGTTAAAGAGAGCGGGGCCAATTGAGGTGAAATAATTGTGCCGTATTGTTGTTATGAGATGAGAGTGCGATTTTTGTTTTGGGCGGATGGCACGGGGCCCAAGCCTTGGATGTACCTTAAAGGTGATGCCAACATCATTTGGGCAATGCTGATGGAATATTTTCCACATCATACAGATGATGTAGCGCTCACGACGACGTTGGAGAGAATAGAGTTTTAGCTTTTCTAGTCGACCCCAATAGTCGAGGCCTGTCATGCCATCTATCTTTTTTGTGATTGCCCTTTGAGGTGCTTCAACTTTTATGATACCTTGTATTGTGTGGGGAGACCACAGTGGACAACAGTATTCAAGGTGGGGTCGGGCAAAAGTGGAGAAGAGAAGGATAATGGTGTGGATATCTCTCGACTGGAAAGTTCTGAGAATCGAGGAACACATTCTGCGGGCCATGTCAACTTTGGTGTTTATATGAGTGGCCCAGCTTACGTTGTTGTCCACAATTACTCCCAAGTCTCTGATGTTGTTGGACGCCGCGAGAGTTTCACCTGAAGGAAGGGAGTATGGGAGTTTCAGGGCATCCTCTTTTCCAAAGTGGATTAGCTCAAATTTATCCTCGTTCAGCAGCATATTGTTTTTTTTCTGCCCATTGGATAACAGCCAGTAAATCTGACTGAAGGCATGTCCGGTCACTCGCCTCATTTATGACCTTCTGTAGCTTGGAGTCATCTGCAAAGATTTTTATGTTGCTGTGCTTGATGATGTCATTAATGTCATTAATGTAAATGATGAAAAGAAGTGGGCCCAGCACAGTGCCTTGCGGAACGCCACTACTGACTTTGGCTGGGCTTGATTTTACCCCTTCAACTACAACATGTTGAGATCTGTCTGTCAGGAAACACTTAATCCATTTCAGTAACTTTCCAGAGACACCAATGTTGGATAGCTTTTTCAATAGGATCTTGTGATCGACCCTGTCGAAGGCCTTACTGAAATCAAGGTAGATGACATCGGTGTTGGAGCCCTCTCCCAAAGCTCTCAAAATGTCCTCAAAGTGATGCAGGAGCTGCGTTAGGCAGTCCCTTCCATTACGGAACCCATGTTGGTTGGAGATCAGCCGTCTGTTGCTTTCCAGAAATTGGGTTATTCGAGATCTCACCACCCTCTCAAATACCTTGATGATATGAGAGGTGAGTGAGATCGGACGGTAATTCACTGCAAGGGACTTGTTTCCCTTTTTGAAAACTGGGACAACAGACTGGGACAGAAGGTTTTTTGGAATATAGCCAGCATCCAGTGAGTTTCTCCACAGATTAGCAAGGGGAGATGCAAGTTGGTGTCGACACACCTTCAGGACACAAGCAGGGAACCTATCGGGGCCTACTGCTGAATTGTGTTTTATTTCGTTTATCGCCGCTAAGACATCAGGGGCACTAAACGTTATGTCCGATATAGTGTGTTGGGGGTTGACATCACTGATACAGCCCAGATCGGCCATATCAGGATTGCTGAAAAGAGAGCAGTATTGTTTCTGCAGTATCTCGGCCATGGATTTGGCATTATCTTGGAGAGTGCCAGTTTCGTCAATTAGAGGGCCTACAGTGTAGACAGTGACCCTGCGTTTCCTCGCAAATGAATAGAACACTTTGGGGTTGAGTTTGATTTTTTCAATGGCCCACTTCTCCTCAGCTGATCTTTGGTTATTGATGAGGGTCTTCATGCATTGTTGGAGGTTATATTTTTTGGATTCAAGCAGTGCGATAGCCGTCGAATGTGTGTGTTGCTGTTGGCAGTACTTTAGTCTGTTAATTTTTTTGTTTGTTCTTTTTATTTTTCTGATAATGGTTTTTCTGTTTTGGGGGATTCTGCACATTTTGTTCACAGGTCTTGGTGGGGAGTGTTTTGCACATATGTCTGTGACGGTGTCTACAAAGATCTGCCAAGATGTTTTATGGTTGGTGGAGATGTGTGTATGTGTAAAGGACCAGTCAACATTTGATAGCTCGTTCCTGATTGCATCCCAGTTGGCTTTATGGAGATCCATGTTGTCAAATGGGTGGGCTGGAGGAAGGTCACTAGGATTAGCTTTCGGCTGGTGGAATTTCATGTTACAGAGAACCATGTCATGGTCTGAAAGAAGGATTTTTTCCACTGTAACGTTATGTATAGTGTTAGTGTGGTTACTAAACACTAGGTCCAAAATGTTCTGATGTCTTGTTGGTGCAAGGACAAGTTGGGACAAGAAAAACTCATTCGTAAAGTCGAAAAGTGACTCTGCTGCTTCTTTGTTAGCGGTTGAGGCGGGAGTGCTTGGTTTCAAACAGTTTGTGGTCCAGTCAACACAGGGTAGATTGAAGACTCCCATCATGAGTATGTTGCTAGAATGGCACTGTTGAATAAAGCACTTAATGCTGTTGAGGCATTCTTTAAAGCACAGTATGGGTGTTTGGGGCGGCCTATAGAGCCCAATTACTGTCAGGTCATTGGCTTTGTTGTGCACGGTGACTGATTCACAGTAGCCGTTGGAGAATATACTATTTCCATCTGCCGTAAATGAATCATGCAGGAAAATGGCAGTTCCACCCTTCCTCCTGCCGATACGATCCGCGCGGATGGTTGTGAAATTCTTCACTCTCACTTCGGCTTCCAAGTGGGAGTTGTCAAGGGTGGTCTCAGTGAGAATGAAGAAAGGGATGTGGTGTGAATGGTTACCAACCCAGTCTTCAATGAATTGGACCTTCCATTTTTGTGCATTGATGGAAGGGCTGACACCTTGTGCATTGAGTAGGAATGTGGAGGTTGTGTAGTGGCTGGTTTTGACTGTTGCAGGGGGCTTGGATTTTTTTTGTGTGTGTTAGTGGCAGCAATGTGGGGAATTGTGCACTGGGGTAATAGCATAGGATGGTGTTGAGTGATGGCTAGAATGTTTTTGTGTATCTTTTTGCCATGTTCAACATGGCTAAAAAAGAATTTTCCTTAGAGGGAGCAGTTTTTGGCTGGAGGTGTGGTTGCACTGTTGGATAGGGTTGTAGTTTCCACTTTTGTTGTTGTTTTTGTGTCTTCCTGAAAAGACTGGACCAGCATTACTGCAGCATGGTGTTTTCTATTTTTATTGTTATTCAGGTTTGTGTGTTGGTGTGGGGCTGGAGGCCCCGTTTCGTGTTTGTGCGTCGGTCCCTGGAAGATGAGTGAAGGGACAGTCACTCAGTAGACATGTTCTCTCACGTTGGGAATACCGGCAGATTTTGGGACTCCGAGTTGTGTGTGTGTTTGAATTTCGATTTACTATTTGGTGGTGGTGTTGATGTTATTGTGGGATGCGTGCTTTGGCCTTGGCCGGTAGTGCGTCTAGTGCCGGGTAGATGCGTGAAGATGCAGTCACTATTTGTGCAGAGTATCTGGCGCAGTGAATAGCGGCATATTTGGGGATTTCTTGTTTGTGCCGTAGGGGGCGCATTCTGCTTCCTATGTTTCTTTAAGTTTTTGTTACTGCAGTAGTATTGAGGTGGTGATGTGGGGGAAGAGGGCAGTGGTTTCTTATTGGTTTTCTGTTGGTATTTTTGGTGATAGAAGACGATGGTGGCAGCGGTGGTGATGATGATGATGATAATTGTGGTGGTTGCTGTGAGAGCGGTGAAAAGATACTGGCATTTAGTGAATCATCTAGTAATCTAGAGTTGAGGAGTGGCTGTTGTTGTTCTTGTTGCTGTGGCTGTTGTTGTTGTTGTTGTTGTGCTTGACCGATGTTAGGGTCAGCCATTGTGCTGGGAACCAGGAGTGGCTCATTCTGTTGTTGTTGTTGTTGTGGCTGCTGATTTTCTAGCTGTTGTTGTTCTTGAACTGTGAAAATATGTAGAAGCTTTTCATAATGGCCTCTTATCAGTTTGAAAGATACTTCGATATGTTTCAGCTTGCTACGAATCTGTTTGACGGATCGTGTGTTGACCACTTGTGATGTTTTTTCGGCAATCTCATTCAAACACAAGACATTTAGATTTTCTGTTTGTGAAAGAGAGAACCATGTGTTTATTAAAACATCAATTTCGTTATCAGACCAATTTCGTCTGTTGCAGGCCTGCAAGTTAGTCATGTTTGTTTTTCTTTTGTTTGTTTTCTTTTTGATTTTTGAAAATATATATATTCTTTCTTGGGAGTTAAAGAAGTGTATATATATATAAATGTTCTCTCTTAAGGGTGTGAGTTTTTGATTATTTGGTTGTTTGAGGATATTAAAAGAAAAACAGGTGTATATAACAATTTGTAGTTAAATGAAAACGTACTTACGGGTTTGTAGGCAAACACGTGGTTACAAATATATATATATTTAAGGTAAGTTAGTTTTGAAGCTGTGTAGCTTGCTACTGACTTGGGCGAGAAACAAATAGACGTCCGTCCACTTCAACAGTTAATCCACTATATATATATAAAGATATATGTACATATATATATATATGTATATATATATATGTATATATATAGTATATATATATATATATATAATATATATATATATATATATATATATATATATATATATATATAATATATATATATATATACGTGCGTTTGGTTATGAGATTTTCTATGACTTTTACTTTCCGTTTAAGAAACAATCTGTTCAATATATTGACATCTTTTAGGTTTTACATTATGTATTTCTCAAAGTTAATTTGTTCGTTCAAGCGTAAAAGGTAGTTCGATCCTAATCTCCATTACAAATTAATGGTATATTTATTAAGCCTGTCTCACTTTATAGTCACAGCAGTCGAGAAATATCAACTTCTGAGATGCAACGTTAATACCAAATGGTTCACTTCAAATATGCGATACAGATTTCTTTTGCCGACAACTTGTGACCGCATCATATCACATGTCATAGAAATTATGATATATGTGGAATGTTATGTAATTATCTTATTGATGGCGGACATTTAATCGCTGAATCGTATAATAAGAATCACAAACATTTAACGTCTACACACGCTCACTAGCTATGTGATCCTTCTACACACGCCAGAATAACACTCAATATATTACTGCTGTTTCGTTTTAGCGACCTAGGAATCTTGACTAAAATTATCATCTAATTTTGATTAAATATTACATCACTGGGCGAAATGCTAGCAATTCATATTGTATAATATATGCTTAGCGGCATTTCGTTCGCCTTTATATTCTGCGTTCAAATCCGCTGAAGTCTTTCATTCTTTCGTGGGGTCAAAAATATAAGTACCCACCCCCAGTATTTCAGGCCTTGTGCCTATAATAGGAAGAATTATATATTTAGCATGGCTATTCATTATGATTGGTGTCCTATAGTGTAATCATTTGGTGAGCCACTTACTAGTCTATAGGTTACTGGATCGAGTCCAGCTAGAGGCTCTGATGTTTTTTAAGAACAGTTAATTGGTACATTCGATAGAGTATTCTAACTAGATATCGATCTGTAATTTTGTAAATATCGATCTGTAATTGATCTGTAATGGTCAATTGGTACTTATTTCATCGATCTTTTAAGGATGAAAGCCTAAGTTAAGCTTGGTGGCATTTAAACTCAGGACCCAAAGAGACAGAAAAATGCCACAAGTCACTCTTACCGGCGTGTTCACGATTCTACTAGCTCGCCATCTTACTTTGACTAAATATCACGTGATATTTAGTTACGTCACTTCATGTTCAGACTTCAAAATCTTTCAGGGTTCAATTTTGTTGTTCTTAGATAGAATAACAGTTAAATATTAGTATGGAGCTAATCTATGATAAACCAATTCCCAATAACTTGTGTCTGTAAGCCTATGGAAGAAACCAAATTTATAATTTAATATGTTACAATCCTGAATGAAAACGTAAAAAGATATATTAGTAAAAACAGAAGATATAAATGCAACTATTATATCCAACTAAACGTGGATGTCTTCTTAGAACAACGAATATTGCAGTATTCGCCGTGAGAGGACCTTTCATATAGATACATAATGCATAAAAGCACTGATATATATCAGAGCTGACGAAAATCATCATGTATTGATGCCAGAACTGCCAGATCACGGGATTTCAGTGTATTGCACGTCTCCAGTGGCAGGCATCCGGTAATTGCTCACTATCCAAATCTCACTGCTACTTATAGATATTCTATTTTCAGTGTCTATTCTTTATTGATGCTACAAATAGCAACCTGGCTTATCAAAGCATAATTATTAGCCACTGAGGCAAATAAAATAAAATAAAAGATAAAATAAAACTTTATATTTTCTGCGTTAAATGTCTGTGCTTTTCACCCCAGTGCGTCTGCATGAGAGGAGTTCTCAAGGCAAATACTGCATATTCAGCGTTCTAACAAAAGATCCCCATGAAGGTGGATATCAAGATTGCCTTATACTTTAAGAAGATGTAATCAACAATAATATCAGAAAAATTAATGAGTTCTGATGCAAGGACAAGACCATCAATACTGAGTATTAAAGGAGGTTAGAGCCGATTATTCCACATCTAATATATTACTGTTAAGGTATAAAAATCTCATTAGCTTCATGACGGTAAACTCTGAAATAAACTTTCTGTCTACCAAAAACCTTGATGAATTTCAATTTTTTGCATTTCTAAAAATCTGCTGCAAATTCAAAATCTTTTATGGAATACCATTTAGTCTCTAAACAGTTTACAGAATAACGGTGACATAATTCTTTCTACAATAGGCACGCAACCTCAAGTTTAGGGTGGAGGTGGTATGGTATATAGCATTAAGGCGGCGAGCTGGCAGAAACGTTAGCACACCGGGCGAAATGCTTAGCAGTATTTCGTCTGCAGCGACGTTCTGAGTTCAAATTCGCCGAGGTCGATTTTGCCTTTCATCCTTTCGGGGTCGTTTAAACAAGTACCGGTTACGCACTGGGGTCGATATAATAGACTTAATCCATTTGTCTGTCCTTGTTTGTCCTCTCTGTGTTTAGCCCCTTTTGGGTAGTAAAGGAATAGGTATATTACATTGACCCGCCAGCAACACCACCACCACCACCAGTATTCAGATAGTACTTATTTCATGGGCATCAAAAGGATAAAAAGTAAAGCCGACTTCGGCGGAATTTGGACACAGAACGTACTGATAGGCGAAGTGCCGCTAAGCTTTTGAATTGGCGTGCTGACGGTTCTGCCACGTCACCGCCTTAAATCTTTACGTAACAATCATTTCAAATTATTTGGCACACAACCAATATAATAATGAAAAGCAAATCAATTACTGACAGAGCGTTCGCGACACGTCTAGTTTTCGCGATGAACAAAAAATAATATTAATAGTAATCATTTCTACTATAGGTACAAGGCTTGAACTTCGTGGGGAGGGGAATAGTCGATCACCTCAACCCCAGTACTTGACTGGTACTTAAAGACGGACGAAATGCCGCTAAACATTTCGCACAACGTGCTATGGATTCTGCAAGTACAACCGTCATCATTGTTGTTGATTATGTGCTACGTATGTCAGTTGATACCATCTCTGGCAAGGGCTTTGAAATAAAACCAAGAAGAAGTTCCAGACACCCAGCTGAGTACTTGACAGACACTGACTTTGCTGACGACATCGCTCTTATCAGTGATTCTCTCTCCAATGCCCAGTCTCTTTTACAATCTCTTGAACAAACCTCAAATTGTGTAGGTCTTTACCTCAATGAGGCCAAAACTGAATACATAAACAAGTGCCTGTCCAACAGTGATTGCATCATCCACACTCTCAACAGTGCGCCTTTAAATATGGTTTCTGATTATAAATATCTTGAGTCATACATATCATCATCTGGAAAAGACTTTCTAACTAGAAAGGGTATGGCCTGCTCAGCCTGTAATGACATGCATAAGATCTGGTCATCAAATCTAAGTAGAGACTTCAAACTTGAAATATTCAAAGCCACAGTCGAACCAATTCTACTACATGGCTCAGAAACCTGGACGTTATCAAAGAAGCTTGAGAGGCGGTTGGATGGAACCTACACTCGCCTCCTTATGAGAGCTCAAAATCTCTCGTGGAAGCGCCATCCAACCAAAATGCAAATATATGGGAAACTACCACCTGTGTCATCTCTTGTGAAAGGTAGGAGAGTCCAGTTTGCTGGACATTGTTGTAGAGCTGAAAAAGAAGTAATTTCTACTCTTCTCCTCTGGAAGCCATCTACTCGCAATACCAGAGGGCGCACACTCTCCTACTCTGATGTAATCTCCAGAGATACAGGCATCCAGCAACAGGACCTCCGTAATGCTATGATGGACCGTGAAGTCTGGCGTAACATAGTAAATTCCATTGTCTCGACCACGGTCGAACAATGATGATGATGATGAGTAATACTAATAATAATAATAATAATAATAATAATAATAATAATAATAATAAAACTCTGAGGACTTGATGTTAAAACTTGTCTCAAAACATGAAAACAAGAAAGCATCATACTCAGTCACAAAACAGGCAAAGGAATATCTAAGTGAATTCCGAATACAACCAATTTCGGAATTAGAGATAGATATACAAGAAACAAGCACAGAAAAAGCTAGGCGCATGAAAACCCGTGCCAAAACTGCGGCCTTAGATATTCTGAATAATAAATGGCAAGAAAAACCTCTCTATGGCAAATACCCAAAGAGAGCGAATAATGCAGATATCGACAAAGCCCTGACCCATCAATGGCTAATGGCCTCTGGCTTAAATTCTGAAACAGAGGGGTTTATCATAGCAGCTCAAGATCAATGCCTACCAAAAGAAACTACCAGGCCAACATATTAAAGAACGGCAGTAGCCCAACATGTCGTGTATGCCGACAACAAAATGAAACCATTGACCATGTTGTCTCCAAATGCAGTCTTCTAGCGCCTACAGAGTACCTCAGTAGGCATGATGGAGCTGCACAATATATTCACTGGGTAATTTGCAAAAACCTGGATTTGCCCCATGAAAAAAACTGGTGGGAACACAATCCACGTCCTGTGCTTGAAAATGACCACATCTCACTCCTCTGGAACTTCACCATTCAGACTGACAGGAAGATAGATGCAAATAGGCCAGACATTATATTGAAAGACTTCAAACAAAGAACATGCCTCCTCATTGATATGACTGTCCCAATCGATATAAACGTATCTGTCAATACCTACCAAAAACTGAGCAAATATAAAGATCTTGAAATAGAAATCAGCAAAATGTAGAAGCTGAAGACTAAAACAATACCTGTTGTCATAGGTGCCCTGGGAATGATAGCGAAAGGGACTGATTGCTACCTAATTCAGATACCAGGAAACCCCAAAATGGCAGAAATTCAAAAGATAGTGCTCATGGGAACTGCTCATATCCTACGCAAAATACTCTCTATGTAATCCCAAGGTTTAAAACAAACTTTTTTTTAATTTATTTATTTATTTATTTTTTTTTATTTATTTATTTATTATTTTTATGTATTAGACATACAAAAAAACCCCCAAATATATGGCACAGAACTTCCAACCTGTTGTCTCTTGAGGTCTCTGGGTGAAACTTGGAGCCAACTTGTACAGACATAAAGCAAAAGTCAAACATATAATAATAATAATAATAATAATAATAATAATAATAATAATAATAATAATAATATAATAGTAATAATAATAATAATTCTTTTTATTCTGTGGGTTGGGGCTAGTCGATTATCACGACCCTAGTATTCAACTGGTACTTATCGACCCCGAAAGCATAAAAGACAAAGTCGACGTCGATGGAATTTGAACGCAGAGTGTAAACACAGCCGAAATTCCGCTATGCAGCATTTCACCCGCAACGCTATGCTAGCAATTTTGTTAGCTTGCTGCGTTAGTAATAATAATAATAATAATAATAATAATAATAATAATAATAATAATAATAATAATAATAATAATAATAATAATAATAATGAGAGGAGGGAGAAGAAGAAGAAGAAGAAGAAGAAGAAGAAGAAGAAGAAGAAGAAGAAGAAGAAGAAGAAGAAGAAGAAGAAGAAGAAGAAGAAGAAGAAGAAGAAGAAGAAGAAGAAGAAGAAGAAGAAGAAGAAGAAGAATTACATTTAATTAGCTAATTAGTGACAATTACATTTCATTTCGTTCAAGCATACAAAATATGAAATGTTAAAAGTAAGGGATGAGTTAGAAAATCGTGATAACAATAACCTGATTACAATTCTTTCAATATTCAAACTATGGATTTCATTCCGTACAGTCATGCGAATAAAGTTTATCAACTCCGTCACTTTGTAACTATATTGAAATCCATCAATAACGCTTCATTAGCTCCGCTGGAAAGGTGACAATTTGCTTTCAGCCTGGTCCAGGTTTATTTCAATGAATCGTAGAAGATACTGCGAATCAAAATCAGATTACATCGACACCAATATTTCTCGGATGTCATCGACCACTGAGAGATGAAAACAAAGTTGACGTCGGTGGGACTTAAACGCTCTATATAAAGATTTGTAGGAAAAGCTGGGGGCTATTTCTGTCCGACATAATGATTCTGAAAGCTGGCCGTCTTCTTATTCAACATTTGTAAAGGCTTCAATTTTTTCACAGAGCCTCAAATTTGGGTTCAGTCCCACTGCGTGGCACCTTGGG